>NW_007257347.1:3936-118260 GCF_000164805.1 Carlito syrichta | reverse complement strand
GAAGGCTGAGGTGGAAGGATTGCCAGAGCCCAGCAGGTAGAGGCTGCAGTGGCCGGGAGCAGCCACTGCACTCTAGTCTGGGTGACAGAGTGAGACTCCAACTCAAAACAAAAACAAAAACAAAAGATAAGGGGGTGGAAAACTCCAGGTCTGTTGATATGTGGCAGATTTCAGAGAGGGTAGATAGGTGTCTTACAAGGCTCTCCAGAGTCTGGGAATCTGTAAGATATGGCTTTTCAAGGCCATAAACTTTCTTTATTTGTTAGGTATCGTTATGCCAGAGTCAGGTTGGAAGCCAACTTTAGGATATAGGCTACTAGGCTAATAATACCCTACTGACTAGGGTTTTATTGTCAGGCAGCGACTCCTCATGCCTTAGTTAGTAAATTGGGTAAGAGAAAAAAAGGTCAGGTTTAGTCCTCACCATGGATTAACTGTGTAACCTTAGTCTGGTTCATTAACCTACCAGGTCCTCAACTTCCACGATTGTAACGCATAGGTAATGCCAGTCCCCACCTCATAAGGCTATTGTAAAGATTAAATGAGATAATCCTCATACCAACGCTCTGCTCAGAGCCAGGCACAGAGTGAGGACTTGTCCGATAAGCAGAAGGGTGACCGTTGTGCCAAGATGTCCTCAGCAGTAAAAGAGTGGTGCAAGATGAGGTGGGCAGACCAGATCCTGAAGGGCCTTATGGGTAGCAAGGATGTTTAAACTAATTCTTAAATGCCTTTGCATGGTTTTAGGTAGGGTGCTGACAACATTGTTTGTAAGGAAAGAATGTTTGTACTAAATATAATTTCTGCAATACACTATCTTTTTTTAACTACAAAATTTAGCAAGACAGCCCTAATACTTTAATTATCTTCTCTTCTGATTGGCCTCTGAGCTACCCCACAGTGCTCCTAAATTACCCTGAAAGACTGGGCACTGTAATCCCGGTGCTTTGGAAGGGTGAGGGAGAAGGATTGCTTGAGGCCAGAAGTTTAAAACCAGTCTAAGCAACATAGCAAGATCCTGTTACTAAAAACAACCACAAAAAAAAATCAACTGGGCATAGTGGCATGTACCTATAGTCCCAGCTACGTGAGAGACTGAGGCAGGAGGATCCCTTGCTTTGGAGGCTACAATGAGCCATGATTACACCACTGTACTCTTGCTGGACAACAAAGGGAGACCCTCTCCCTTTAAAAAAATAAAAAACAGACAGACATAAAATCTACCTGGGATTCACTAACTTTGTCTGATATTGATAGGAAAGCACTGGGGAAGGAAGTATTCACAACTGATCTGTGACGTGCTTGCCCATGCCAGGCAAACACCCATTATTTTATTTGAAACCTTCTACTGCCTTCCACAATGCTATTATCCCATTTTATAGATAAGGAACTGAGGCTAGAAGTCTCATAGATAGGAAATACCTAGAGTTCCATGTTTTCTGCTCCAGGGCTCACAGGCTTTTCACCAATTTTTAGAGGGAAATTGAATGTGATGGAGAGACATGTTCCTGAAGTCAGAGAAACTATCTTAGCACTATCTCTCCCCTTCATGCCCTCAGTTTCCCTAATTGGAAAATATGAACGAGGCCACCTACTTCATAGAGTGGTTGTGAGGAATCCTATGGCATTAATACAAAGCAGTCGGCACAGTGCCAGGCATATAGTCAGCACACAATGAATGTTCTACTGTTACCATTAGTCTGCTGCATTGCCAGTTTGCTACTGTGTTCTCTGGGTCTAGTGCACAGAAGTAGTGTTACACAAGTTATTTCCTTAAAAGGCCCCTCCTTTCCATGAACCAGCTCCCTCCTTGTCTGAGACAGTGTGTCATGCTTGATAGAGACACAGCCCATCCCCTGTAAGGGACTGTTTATGTAGTTTACACATCTGTTCGCTCAATGGGGGTGCGTCAAGGAAGCTCTCCATGTACACGTTCACAAGGCTAAGCCCCAGTTCTTTCTAAACTAGCTTTCTCCAAATTATGCTTTTTAATTAAACTTTTCAAGGTTTAATTACGAAACGACATGAGTCATCTTTGTTTCTGAAAATGTATTTGTGGTTTGGCTAATTATATAGTGAGATTTTATATGATTTCTCCTCATGTGTGAAATTATTACACTGAATATTTTAAAAAGGAAAACATCTAAAGCATTTACCTGGGTACCAGGTTGAGAGCAAATAAACAGTTCAAAGGAATTCTTCTTACTTGGTACATCTAACCATACAGCATTTAATGGTTAGATGTACCGAGTAAGAAACAGAGTGTGTCTCTTTGGGGCATCCCATCTAAAGTGACCCACTTACAGTCAGCCCAGCTTTTCCTAGCTTTACTTTAAGAGGAACTCCTTTGAGCAAAGCACCTCGAACAGCAACTCCCAGCGAACCTCCTGCATACTCTCAACTGATACATCATGCTCAGTCATTCTTCACAACCACCAGGCTCCTTCATGCCACAGTGGCTTTGTACATAATGTGACCCTTCCTGCAGTGCCTTGGCCCATCTCTTTTGGATGAATTCCTCTGCATCTGTAATAACAACTTTATTTCCTTTATTCCGATGCCTTGAGTTCATGGGGCATTGCTGACTCTGGAGAAACTACCCCTTGCAGTGTTAGTGAATTCCTAGAGATAGGAAACAACTGCCCCTCTGCAAGTCCCCTTTCCCCCACGCGAACAAATCAGCCCAGGGCACCTGCCCTAGCCACTCCACAATCAGGCTGTCATATTCTGGGCCACTGTCTCTCTGGCCTAATCACCCCAGGGCCAGGTACCAGACAACTGGGGACAGCCCCTACACCCATCCCCACTGAGGTATCCCTCAAACTAGCCAGTCTTGAGCCTGCTTACCATGTCTTGCTCTTGCCCTCCCACAGAGCCTACGATAAAGCCTCTTGCCCATGTTTTCCCCTCACTCCCTCTGCCAACCCTGGTGCTTCCCCATGTACCCCCCACCTTGAGTGGCATGCCATGCCTCCTGCTTCTAGGGACCTGTAAATATAAGTTTCTTCCTTCGTGACACAGTCATTTCTGTGTCTACATGTTTTACCATACCTGATTGAAATCAGTCCCAGGTACAATTAAAACAGTGTCTTTCAAAGTGCAGCCACTTTCTCTGTGATAGTTTCCTCATTCCTCTTCCAAAGACACTTATGATCCATGCAGGCTGCAGTGCAATCCAGACACATCTGTCTTCCTTGATAGGCTGGGCTTTCCTAAATTCCATGAGTGTTCGTCTCTGAACTCTCAACATTTAGCCCAAGGCCTAGTGTCTGTGTATATGTATGTATATAAGTAGGTAGGTATGTAATCGTAGACATGATTAATCAGTGAATGAACTGAAAATAACACACCCTTTCAAGCTGAATCTGTTAGTAGCAGATAAGTCAGGAAACAAGGCAGTATGAATGTTGCCTTAACTCTCCCATACGAATGGGCGCTATAGCTGGGCAGTTAAGAGCACAGGTCCTGACTCTGCCATTTCCCAACTATGTGATTTTGGACAAGGTTTTTCACTTCAATGTGCTTTGAGTTCTTTTCTGTGTTAGGGATAATAACAGTATCTGCCTCCAAGTACTACATAAATTTCAAGATGAAAAAGGCCACCAGGCTTTTCTCTAACTCTTTCCTCTGCCTGCAAGACTCTTTCCTGCCCATCCTTCACTTCCTGACTCTACCTTACCCTTAATATCATAGCCTGGGGGCCACTTCATTAGAGAAAATTTCTCCTACATCCCCTACCTGGGCAAATCTCCCTCATTTGACTACTTTAACCTCATTCACTTCTCCTTGGTAGTACTTGTCATTGTTTTAATTTTACATTGCTGTGATGTTTGAATAATTAGTCTCTTCCCTGTTAGGCTCTGTGTTAATCAGAAACAGAACCAACAGGATGAAAAAAATACACACATGTATAAATTTAAATATATATATATAAATTATATATATATGTAAACACACACAGTGTGTGTGTACATACACATATATAGAGAGATGTGGGAGGAAAATGTATTTATTTAAAGGAATTGGCTCACATAATTACAGAGGCTTAGCAAGCCCCAAATCTTTAGGATAAGCCAGCAGGCTGGAGACCCAAGGAAGGGCAGCAATTTGAGTCCAAAAGCAGTCTTTTGGTAGTTTTTTTCTTCCTCTTCCAGGGAGGTCAGTCTTATTCTATTAAGGCCTTCAATTGGCCCTCTCACAGTATGGAAGCTAATCTGCTTTACTAAAAGTCCACTGATATAAATGTCCATCTCATTTAAAAAATGCCTTCACAGAAACATCTAGAATGGTGTTTGACAGAATGACACATGAAATTAACAATAAGATACTATAACCTGTATGAGGGCAGGATTCAGTTTAATATTGCTAACTGCCAAATCTAGCATGTTGCATGGTCTTAATAATTATTTTTCGAGTGAACATAAAGCACTGTGCAGTTTGTGGTGGGTAACGTTATTCTACAAACTAGAAACTTAGTAGTGTTAAGATTCACAGAGACGGGACATAGCCAGGACCCTGTCATTTGATGAAAGGAAAGTTCCTGAAATAGCCACTAGTCATGGCTGTCACCAGAAGGTCTATAAGAGGGGTGATGGGTGTAAGAGAAAGAAAGGAATCAGTGATTGCCTCAGTGATTGTGGCCTGAGAAACTGGAAAATGAGGTTGCAGTCAGCAGAGATAGGGAAGGCTTCAGGAGGGGCACAGGCATGGAGTCTGGGGGCAGAAATCAGGGGTTTTGTTCAGAAGTGTTAAGTTGAATATCCTGCTGGAAAAATGAAGTAGCAGTTAGATATGCAAGTCTGGAGTTCAGCACAGAAGATGTCACTGTAGGAATAATGTGTAGAGATGGTAACCAGGTTAGGACACTGGTTAAGAAGTAAGTACCTGGGTATTCAGTACTAACTGAGATTGAGGAGATGAGAAGGAACCAGTATATATGTCTAAGAAAGACCTACCAGCGAGATAAGTAAGAACTGAGAGATGTCCCAGAAGCCAAGTATACGTTTCAAGAAGGAAGGCATGATGAATGGTATCAAATGCTGCCAGGAGACGGACGATTGCAACTAAGACTGAACCACTGGGTTTTTTTCATTATGGAAATGGAGAGAGCAAAAATAATCAAATATTTAAAAGGAATCTTGATATCAAAAGGAGAGAAAGTAGGCAGGAACTGGAGGAGTATTTGGGATCAGTAGATCTAATGCAGTGAGTCTGTGTGCTGATGAGAATGATGTAAGACAGAAAGGAAGACTGATGGTACAAAAAGGGTCAATAGCAAGATGGTTCACTCAGGTGGGAGAGAGAAGATCCAAAGAGCTTAGCCCTGTGAGCGTGGAGAGTCCCTGCGTAGTGGAAGGAGAGAAGACAAAGTTTGGAAATACAGATGCAGGTTGAGGGGTGGATGGAATAGACGGAAGCCCTTTTCTGATGGTTTGTCTTTTTCTTAATGAGATAGGAAGTAAGGTCATTCACAAAGAAAAGGGCGACTATCACTTTCTTTTTTAAAAAAAGTTATTCCCCCCCATTCTGGACTCTTGAAAAGCAGGAGCAATTGATCATGAAAGTACTTGACATCTGAAAAAACAGGAGTGATCGATAGACAGAAATAATTGTTATTTCTTGAAGGAATGATCTTTATGAGCCTTGAGCACCCTATGGTATGTATTTCTAGAGTGGGGTCACGTTCCACAGGCAGGGGTGATGAAGGAGGAGTTGCGTTCTTGACCCACATCTCTCAAAAATCATAATGGGGAACCAGTCTCACAGCCTATGGTGTCACAGATTGGCAACCTCATCTTCTCCCACTTCACCCCCATGAGGCTACTCGGCCACACCTCTAGCCCCAAACCCATTCTGCCAGCCCTGAAGTTCACAAGGTGGTCGTTTTTCCTTCCATGTCCCTCTGTGTCTGTTTAGTAGGTAGATCAAATTAGCCTTTCCTCTTAAGTTGTGTCTTTTAATAAAATAAAATAAAAACAAAGCATCAAAGACAAATTCTGTAGAGGAAGGAAATAGAACAAAGAAGAGAGTCTAAGCAGACAAGGCCAAGTTTAGTTTTTGGCAGACGTAGAAAGGAGAAAAAGCTGTGAATGTTCACACATTAATAATTTTTCTATTTCAAAACTATAATCAAAACCCTGATGGCAGTGTTGTCATAAAATTTACACAGCCACTCTTCTGGGTTTAGATTTGCTCTGAATCCTGGGTAAGAAACTCAGAATTTGCCACAATAGATTCTTCCGTGGCTGTTCAGTCTCCCTTTTCGTACTGTTTTAAAATCTTTTCCCAAGCTTAACATGTAACTTGTACTTCACACCAAATATAGAATCTCAGGGAAGGAAGATTGGAGTTCATCTTATCCAGTGCTTCCTCTGGTTCCAGAATTAGTCTCATAACTTCCATGGCAGCCAGCCATTTGGCTTTTATGAACAGCCTCAGCTGTAGGCCTCATCCCTGCATGAGGCAGACTATTCTACTTGCAGAATGTTTTGTATTATAATAAACTGAAACTTCTCTCTTCTGCTTCTAACTTTTGAATCTCGGACTATCCTTTGGGGCCACACAGAATAGACATATCCTCTCTCTTTTTTGTAGAGACCCAGTCATCCCCCTTCTTCCATCTTCCCTGGTAAATGTCCAGTCACCCTCTGAATCACAAATATGTCCTCATTCAGAGTAAAAAGTTTTTACATAGTCTTTGCCTGCTAGCAAATGAAATAATAAAGAGAATATACCTACCTGAAGTGGAGTTTCAGAAAGTCTTTTGCCTGGTGAGGATTAAAACTCCTTCAGTGTCAGTGCTATCAAGCCTAATAGAAAGATTAGAGCTGGATGAAATTATATTTTTAAATTATAAGGCCAGGCATGGTGGCTCATGCCTGCAATCCCAGCACTTTGGGAAACTGAGGGGGAGGATGACTTGAGCATCAGAGTTCAAAACCAGTCTAGGCATCATAGCAAGACCTCATCTCTATGAACAATCAAAAAATTAACCAGGTGTGGTGGTAAGCCTATGTAGCTGAGGCTGAGGGATCACCTGAGCCCAGGAGGTCGAGCCTGCAGTAAGCCATGATCATGCCACTGCACTTCAGCCTGAACACAGAATGAGAACATGACTAAAAAAAAATAATAATAATAGATCTATCTCCCAAAACTGCTACAAGAAATGAAGGGGAAGGAACACCATCATTCACCATGATGATCTGAGGTTGAGAGGCAAGATGAGGAAGAGTTACCCACCTGCATCCCTTGAACTGTAATCTCAGCCCCACGCCTCTATATCTATCTTCCATCACGTAGTCTTGTAGTGCATACAGGTTCCCATCTTGGAGCTAGATGCTAGGATTTCAACAGTGAGCATTCCTTCACTTACTCATTCAATACAAATCTTTTGTGGACCTAAACATTTGCCAGCACCATCCTATCAGTGAGCTATAGCAGTGAACAGAACAACTGAAAAAAAAAATTCCTCTTTTTTTTTTTGAGTTGGAGTCTCTCTCTGTTGCCCAGGCTGGAGTGCAGTGGCATGCTCACGGCCACCACAGCCTCGACCTGCTGGGCTCAGGTGATTATTCTGCCTCAGCCTTCCAAGGAGCTGGAACTACAGGCACATGCCACCATGCCTGGTTAACTCTTTTTTTTTTTTTTGTGGAGACAAGGTCTTGCCAATTTGCCAAGGCTGGTCTTGTACCTCAGGGCTCAGGCAATCCTCTTACCTGTGCCTCTGAAAGTGCTGGGATAACAGGCTTGAGCCACTGTGCCCAGCTAAAAGTCCTCTCTTTGTACAGCTAATATCTTAGTGAGGAAAGTAAATGAATCAAATAATCCTATGAATATAGGTAAAACTGCAATAATTACAAGTGTTACGAAAGAAGGATTCAGGATGCTATAAGGATACAGTAGGAGGAAGCTGAGCCAGTCCAAATGATCAGGAAAGGTCCTCAGGGGAGTCATGCTTGAGTTGGGCTCTAGAGTAGTGGTCCCCAACTTTTCTGGCATCAGTAATCAGTTTTGTGGAAGACAATTTTTCCATGGACTGGGTTGGGGGGACGGTTTGGGGATGATTCAAGCACATAACATTTATTGTGCACTTTATTATTATTACATTGTAATATATGGTGAAATAATTATACAACTCACAATTTTAAAAAAAAGAGAGATGCCAATGGAAGAGGTAAATAAAATAATGGGTGGGCCACACACAGACTAAAATAAGTGTTAGATTCTGACTTAAAGCCTGCTACCAGATGCATCTGTACAATTGAAGTATATCAGCTCACTTGCCACTCACTGATGGAATATTGATATGACCTGCAAGCAGTTGATTTATTTGGTTCTCTGTACAGGCAAACCTCTTTGCTAATGTTAATCTGTATTTGCAGCTACTTCCCAGTGCTAGCATTACCCCCTCAGCTCCACCTCAGATCATCAGGCATTAGATTCTCCTAAAGAGTTAGCAACCTGGATCCCTCATATGCACAGTTCACACTATGAGAGTCTAATGCCATCACTGATCTGACAGGAGTTGGAGCTCAGGCGGTAATGCTAGCATTGGGAGCAGCTGTAAATACAGATGAAGTTTCACTCACTCACCTGCTACTCACCTCCTGCTGTGTGGCCCACTTAATAACAGGCCACAGACCAGTACCAGTCTGTGGCCCAGGGATTGGGGACCCCTGCTCTAGAGGATGAACTGGAGAAGGTCCCTGGCAGGGAAGTGGTGGGTGTGAGCACAGTCTATGGTGGAAGAACTTGGCATGTGTGAGGGCTGGAAGGAAGCAGCATAGAGGACCAAGGTCAGACACAAGAGGTAGGGAGAATCCAGGTAAGGCAAAGCCTGGTGAGCTCTGTTAAGATTTGCCATGTTTAGTCTGTGAGCTGTGGGAATCCACTGAAGTGTTTTAAGCCAAGTATGTATGTGTGTGTGTGTAGATACAAGGGGGGCACCCCCCCCAAAACCGACTTTATTTATACTTTATCTTAGCCAAAAAGTTGAAAAGTGCTCTGGAGTTTTTATAAAAAATTTTGTACTTGTCCTTACATGTTTAAACTTTAGTCATTTTCAAAGTACTCTCTATTTGATGCAATGCACCTGTCAAGACACTTTTTCCACTGCTCAAAAACAGTTTTTGAACCCATGAATTTTGGTGCCTTTTAGGGCTTCTGTCATTTTTTTTTTCACCTCTTTTACAATGTTTCCCTTTGAGAACTTTTGTCATACAGGAAATTTTTGTATAAAGTAATTTGGGGCAAGATCGATGAATAGAGAGGGTATAGCATGGGGGTCATGCCGTATTTGGGACAAAAACTGCTGAACACTCAGTACGGTGTGGGCAGGTGCATTCATAAATCACCCATCATGAAATGGGCAAATGCATTGAAAGACCCTCCAAAAAAATTCACTGAGGTCAAACATACCCTCTGACAACAATGTCAGCTAGTTCACTGATATCAATGGATTCCTAGCAGGGGAAGCCTGTACTATAAGGGGCCTACCCTCCAAAAGATAATTCCAGTTCTTTTTGGGCATCCCCCTCATATGTCTGTATGTGCATGCAGTGTGATCAAGTTTATATTAAGATCACTCTTGTTGCATTGTCGAGAATGACTGGTAGGGACCATAGTGAAGACAGAGTTAGAAAACTGTTACAGTGGTCCAGAGGAGAGACATCAGTGACTTGGATCAGGGTGATAGCAGTGGGTAAGAAAACAAGATTTGTGAGAGTTCTGGAATTCACTCAGTGAGTATCATGGTGACTAGATATAAGAGGTAAGGGAGGGCATAATGGCTATAGGAATCCCTGGCCGGGATGCCATGTTCACCTGTGGGTCATCTGGCATAAAAGAGAACCTGCTGCATGTCAGAGCAGGACATTGTTATAGAGATGAATATAAGGTTCATGGAGAATGCCTAATCACTGTCAGGTGATGACTTCTGGACAGTGGAGCAAGATAGAACTGTGGTGTAGGAAAATCTCGTATTTGGATGCTATTCCAGGTAGTGAAGCTTTCTAAAGACATTTTGTTGTGGTAGTTTACAAATATATAAGTTAATTGTGTTAGGGTCTCAGAGTGATAGGTTTAGGGGGGTATAAGTATTTGTTAAGCTCCTTTTTAGGTCTTTCTGCAAACTGGCAGGACCCCACACTGAACTAACAGAATCCACAGCCATCAATCCAAGCACATTTTTCAGGATGATCTGGAGAGACTTGAAAAATCTCTCTGCTTGAACATCCTTCAGTGTAAGCTCTCCTGGTGCTTTGCTGAGAATGCTTCCTTTTGTGCTCAATGCAATAAAATATCACTTCTCTAAAGTTGACATACCAGGTGCTCATCTTTACTAAGCCTTTCACATAGTGCTTTGCAGGACTACTGTAGAATCAGGAAGAATCCTAGGAGACGACAAAGGGTGGCGATGTTACTCATTGGGATAGGAAGGTATTGTAAGAGAGTCAGACTTGGGGAGGAAATGCCACAGATGAATCGAGGACATATTGAATTTGAATGTCTAAGATGAAACACAATAATGGAGAAGTTAATAAGCAATAAGTCTGGAGTTCTAAGGGGCTGTCTAGAATGTTGACTCTAAATATGACTTAGACCGTCTCCAGGGAGGGTCATGTTTGATCAGGGAGCACTGCATATTAGAAATGTTACTGTAGAAAAGGCTGGGCCAGGCCCTCCCTACTCTGAGGTTCTATGATTCACTAATAGATAGTACTAGATTAAGTGGTTAGAAAGAAACAAGTCTACTTCAACCAGCTTATAGAAGTGTATAAGTAGCCGGGAGCAGACACTGCACTCCAGTCTGGGTGACAGAGTGAGACTCCAACTCAAAAAAAAAAAAAAAAAGAAATGTCTAAGAAAGAAACAGAAGTGTGAGGTAGAGTTCAAAGGCAGCTTGGCATGGTGGGATTCATAAATAGGAATTGGGGCCTGGCACAATGGTTCACTCCTGTAATTCCAGTACTTTGGGAGCCTGAGATGGGAGTAATTACTTGAGGTTAGGAGTTTGAGACCAGCCTGGGCAACAGAACAAAAACCCATCTCTACAAAAAGTGACAAATAAATTACTCAGGAATGGTGGTGCATGCCCATAGTCTCAGTTCCTCGAGAGGCTGAGGTGGGAGGATCTCTTGAGCTCAGGATTTCGAGGCAGCCTTGGGCTATGATCATGTCACTGTACTACAGACTGACAGAGTGAAATCCCATCTTTAAAAAGTGGGGGTTGATGGACACAGTGGCTCACCCACTTTGGGAAGCTGAGGTGGGAGGATTGCTTGAGCCCAGGAACTTGAGACCAGCCTGGGCAACATAGCATGATCTTGTCTCTACAGAAAATTTAAAAAAAATAAAAATTAGCTGGGCATGGTGGCATGCACCTTTAGTGCTAGCTACTGAGGAAGCTGAGGTGGAAGGATCACTTGAGCCCAAGGATTTCAAGGCTGCAATAAGCTGTGATCATGCCACTGCACTCCAGCCTGGGTGGCAGAGTGAAACTTTGACTCAAAAAAGAAAAAGCCGTTAGGCTCCACTCATGAGAAAGACAGATGATCTCTTTCTCTATAGGCGTGTCTCCTGCTTCTGTTGTAAGTGAAACAAAATGGCTACCCCAGCCCTAGCCAGAGTGGTCAACAGAGATAGGCTAGTCCCACCTTCTTCCTGTGGATAAAGAGTCCTATCAGCCTACCTCTAGCATCTCAGTCCAGGGAGTCTCTCCATAGCCTACTACCTACTCAGCAGGAGTTGTAGGAACAGAATTTCTGAGGAAAGGCATTGGCAGACCTAACAAATTGACAAACGTGGCTGCCACACAAGGTAATTAATGATCTTCTGATCTTTGAAGAAGAAGGAAAAAACATTTTCTGCTTTACAATCAACAACTCTTAATTATCTTGCTGGTTATTAATTTTTACATCCATATTTCTCCTTAGTTGATGTTCAATCTTATACTTTCTGTTTACTGTATTTTGTAGCTTATTGTCACTTTCAAGTACTGGATGTTAAGATTTTCTTTTCCAAATTCTAGTCATCTCCCAAGAATTTTACATTTCCCAGTTGTATTTATGTCACTGTTTGATCTTCTTTTGTCACCAGTTTGTTATCTTCATGTAATCTATCTTGAAGATGGTTATACTTAAAAATTATAGCCAGGCTCGGTGGCTCAGCCTGTAATCCCGTGTCTTTGGGAGGCTGAGGTGAGTAGATTGCCTGAGCCCACGGGTTTGAGACCCTCCTGGGCAGGCGAGACCTCATCTCTACTATAAATCAAAAAATTAGACGGGCGTGGTAGTACGCGCCTGTAATTCCGGCTACTCGGAAGGCTGAGGCGGAAGGATCGCCGGAGCCCAGCAGGTTGAGGCTGCGGTGGCCGGGAGCGGCCACTGCACTCCAGTCTGGGTGACAGAGTGAGACTCCAACTCAAAAAAAAAAAAAAAATTATGAACATCCCCGAAGTACTTACATCCTTATTTCTTTTTCAGAGAACATACCTATCAGTCTCAGACCCTAAGTAACTGCCCCCTAAGATTTTTGTCTCTCTTGAAAACACTACAGGCTCCTGGATGTGTCTAAAACCTAACCCTTTAGCTCCACTCTCCTCCCTTCCCTGCTTCTTGTCCTGTGTTGTCAAACTTAATAAATAACAATGTTAAAGACACAAATCTGGTTGCCATCTCCCTTTGCATTAACTCTCTAACCTGTGTTCTTGACCACTATCCTCTGCAATATTTTCTCTGCCCTGAAGCCAGATGGTCTTTCTAAACACAGTCCCGCCATGTCATTCCCTATTACTGGCCCCCAAAGGAAAGACTCCATACTCCTTCCCTTGGCCAACAAGATCCCAATGGCCTATTTCCACCTCTATCCTACTCTCCATGCTTAACAGACTCCTTATGCTCACTCTGCCTGGGGTGAGCAGTTTCTTTTCAGTGTGTAAAGTGCAGAAGGTAATTGGAGGAGATAAGAACAGGTAAAAATTTCCCATGTATCTCAATAATATTAAATTGTTAAACTCTTTAAAAACAATAAAATATCTAACTCTTATTCAACATTGTACTGGAAGACCTAGCAATCTTGGAAGAGAAAAAAATAAAACGCATCCAAATTGACTAGGAGGAAGTAAAATTATCCCTATTCATGATTGTTATCTCCGGTTACTTTCTTCTTCAGAAACTTTGTTAAGCTCCCCCTCCCCAGCTCAGATCCTGCATCTCATTCTACTTTTAAGATAAATGCTCTCTGCTATATTTCAGGGGTCAGTTTACAGGATTGTCTTCTGCAGGAGAGGCAGTGTAATGAGCATAATTTTGGAGCCAGAATGCTGGGTTAAAAACCAAGTTTTGCTGCTACTTATTTATACAAACATGGGCAAGTTACTTATCTCTCTGTGCCTCAGTTTTCTCAAATGCAAAACTAGGATAATAATAGAATCTATTAAACAGTATATCATTGTATTCTTCACATTTTAAACAATGGTAGCACGTGGCCAAGCCTCAGTATCTATAGAATGGTGTTAAAAATGAAGGGAGACACTATTCAGGACCATTCAATAGATGCAGGAGTCACTGCAATGGGGTTTAGGATTCTTGTAAAAGACCAGGGTGACCAGTTATCACCTAGGAGGTGGTGAAGGAGGAAGAACCGAACCTGAGAATGAGGGTGGGATGTTCTTGCACAGACTGTATTTTACAAAAGGCACAGATGAGCCTAGGAGAAGTTTAGAAGCCTGACTAAAGTTTGGTCAAGAAAAGAATCTTTGTCAAAAAAAAAATAAAAATAAAAATAAATTTAAAAAGAGTCTTTGTTAATAGACAGTCAGTTAATGTTTAATATTTGAGTAATACAGGTACAGGCAGACATGTTAGAATAGAGATAAACCAAACCAGTACTATCTTCTGGTCAATTCTTTAAAACATATAATTCAAAAACACGCAGTTCTTAAAATGATTCAAAATGTTGGTAAGAATTCAGTAGAAGCTGGCAAAAGAGTGTCAGAATAGTGACATTTCTAGGTATATGCTAGAAGCTAAATTCTTAAGCACACTGAAAAGAATATAAACTGTGAAGTTAGATCTGGGACTGAGTCCTTTCTCTGCTGGCTACCTGAGTGTTCCGAAAGGTAAATCCCTTTTTTCTCTAAATCCTGTTTTTTCAGTTTCTTCATATATAAAACAGGAATAATGATACTAATATTATACATTGAATTCATGAACTAAATAAGATTATATACATAAATTACCTACCACAATCAAAACATCATGGTACTGATACAAGAATAAGCAGATGGATCAATGGAACAGAATAGAGAACCCAGAAATAAACCACATCTATTTTGGAACTATTAAAGTGTGCCAGATGCTGTTCTAAGTATCTTACCTTCAGTTCTCATTTATCCTCCCAATAATCCTGTGAGGACAGTACTAGTGTTATCCTCACACAACAGTTGGTTAAACTAAAGCTTGCATGTGTATTTAAAGAAGACCCAAAGATAATAAGGAACAGAGGAAAATGACTTCACAACAAATCCCAGAGTCCATTCTGAAACCCATGGTAGCACAGGATGGAGAAGGAAGTCAATAGATTTTTCTTTGCTCAGAAACTAGAATTCTCATAACAATAGTACCTTCTCCCTGTCTGCTCTTCCATTTTTGAAACTAATGTAGCAGCCCCATTCAGGAAAAGGTCACTACAAGAGGCAGAGCCAATTCACAGGCCTGGCACTAATAGACGTTTGGTTCTTTTTCACCAACAGCCCCTAGATAAGGCTTTTAAAAATAGTAACTGACATTTTTTCTAGGCATAGTTATTAATCTCTTAACCAAAAGATAACCCAACAGTTCCTTAGGGCATTATTTTTTCAATTTCAGTATGGACCATGGTCTGTGTAGCTTCTTCCCCTATTACCCCAGGATTCAATCACATTAATAAACATGCTCTAGAATCAGCTGGGTTGCAAAAACATTACTTTTTTTAAAGAGTTACACCACAACTGCTGGAAATTACCTGATGATTAATGTTGTCTAACCCAGAGAACTGTATTGCAATGAGGCTGAGGATTTATCGATAAATGTGATAATAACCCTCTATCTTTGTTTTCATCTGTAATTAATGCAGTTCAGAAGGGAGCCCTTGAAACCTTATATAAACAAGATTTATTTCTACTGAAGTAGATCATAGCCATATGTCACCATTCAAAAGGTAATTGGTATATTTCATTAGTAATTGAAAAAAAGATTTATTTTAATGCCTTGTAATAAATAACCTTTATAAACATTGTTGTTAGCTGAGCTATCTGTACCATGTAGAGAATTTGCTTTACATTAAAATATGGCATACACAGCATATCATTCTTAGATTTTTGTGAGGATCTTTTTCTTACCTTGTGACTCTGAGTAAAAAAGAACCCATTATAATATCAGGAACTTTGCTTTGGGAACAACTCTTCTTCCTTGTGGTCACATGCTTTTACCAATCTCATTATTTGTACTGACAATGTGACCCTAGTTTATATTACTTAAATAAAAATCTTCTGGTTTTTAATCTGTTCTTTAAATTTTATTTTGGATTCAGGAGGCTCAATACATGAACTAGCAAAATATTACATAGTGGTGGGGGCTGGACTTCAAGTGACTCATTCCCCAAATAATGAACATTATACTCAACAGGTAACTTCTGAATCCTAACCCTCCTCCCTGTCTCTCTTTTTTTAGTGTCTCCAGTGTCTATTATTTCCATCTGTGTGGCCATTTAGGTCCCATATATAAGTGAGAACAGGCAGTGTTTGGTTTTGTTTCTGACTTAGTTTATTTAGCATGATATTCTCCAGATCCATCTATGTTGCTGCATAGAACATGATTTCGTTCCTTTTTATGCATAGGATCCCATGGCATATATATACCACATTTTCTTTTTCCAGTCAATTGTTGATGGGCACTAAGGTTGGTTCCATGATTTTGCTATTGTGAATAGTACTGCAGTGAATTTATGAGTACAGGTTGTTTTATATTATTTTGTTAAAATTATATAATGATTTCTTTTCTTTTGATTAGATCCCTAGTGCTAGAATTGCTGGGTTGAATGGTAATTTATATTTTTTCGTTCTTTGAGAAATCTCCTACTGTTTTTAATAGAAGAGACTAGTTTTGATCTAGACTAGCTGAACTAGTTTACATTCCCACCAACAGTTTATGAGTGTTCCTTTTCTCCATACCCATGCTATCATCTCATTCTTTGATTTTTAATAGTATCTTGTATCATTCTGACTGGTACAAGATAATAACTTACAGTGATAGTAATTTACATTTCTCTGATGATTTGTGATGTTGAGCATTTTTTCATATGCCTGTTAGCCACTTGTGTTTTCTTTTAAAAAGTGCCTATTTATACCCTTTGATCACTTTTTTGATGGAGTTTTTTGTTTATTTGTTTATTGGTTTTATGTTGAGTTATTTTGAGTTCCTTGTAGATTCTGGATATTCGACCTTTGTCTCAGGCATAATCAGCAAATACTTTCTCCCATTACGTAAGTTTTCTGTTCACTCTGTGGGTTATTTTTGCTGTGCAGAAGCTTTTTAGTTTAAGTCTCATTTGTCTCTTTTTGTTTTTGTTACAATTGTTTTGAGGGTCTTTGTCATAAATTCTTTGCCTGTGTCAATGTCCAAAAGAGTTTTTCCTAGGTTTTCTTCTAGGATTTTTAGTTTCAGGATTTACATTTAAGTACTTAATCCATCTTGAGTTAATTTTTGTATGTGGCGAGAAGTAGGAGTCCAGTTTCCTACTTCTGCATATCGCTGACCAGTTTTCCCAGCATCATTTATTGAATAGAGTGCCCTTTCCCCGTTGCTTATTTTTTGTTGGCTTTGTTGAAGATCAGTTGGTTTTAGATATATGGCTTTATTTCTGGATTCTGTTCTGCTGGTCTGCCTATTCTTGTAACAGTACCATGCTGCTTTGATTACTATAGCCTTGTAGTATAATTTGAAGTCAGGCAACATGGTGCCACTGCATTTGTTCTTTTTACTTAGTATTGCTTTGGCTATTCCAGCTCTTTTGCAGTTCCATATAAACTTTAGGGGTTTTCTTATAGTTCTGTGGAAAAAAAAGTTGGTATTTTGATAGGGATTCTGTTGAATCTATAGATTGTTTTGGGCAGTATGGTCATTTCAGCAACAATAATAATTCTTCTAATTCATGAGCATGGTGTGTTCTTTCATTTGTTTGTGTTGTCTACAGTTTCTTTCATCAGCGTTTTGTAGTTCTCCTTATCAATATCCTTCACCTCCTTAGTTTAGTGTATTCCTAGGTTTTTTTTTTTAATGTTTGTCTGTGTGTGGCTCTTGTAAATGGGGTTGAGCTCTTGATTTGAATGTTCTTGGTGTATAGAAATGCAACTGATTTTTATATGTTGATTTTGTATCCTGAGACTTTTTTGATGTTATTATTAGGTCTGGAAACATCTTGGAGAAGTCTTTAGGGGTTTCTAGGTATACAATCATGTCATCAGTAAACAGCGAGAGTTTGATTTTCTCTTTTCTGATTTGAGTGCCTTTTATTTCTTTTCTCTTGCTAGGACTTTCAGTACTATCTTGTGATGTATCTTGCAGGGGTTATTTGAGCTCCCTATATCTGGATGTCTAGCTCTCTCTCAATAGCAGTTATCTTGAATTATTTCCTCAAATCTGTTTTTCATACTTTTTACCTTAACTTCTTCTCTCTCTGGAATGCCACTACTTTCATAGATTTGGTTGCTTTATGTAATCCCATATTTCTTGAAGTCTTTGTTAATTCTTTTTAATACTTTTTTCTTTAATTCTGTCTTATTGGATTAATTTGAAAGACTTGCTTCCAGTTCTGGGATTCTCTTTTCTATTTGGTCTAGCCTACTGTTAAAGCTTTCAGCTGTGTCTTGTATCTCCTGCATTTAGTTTTTTAGTTCTGTTTGTGTTTTTAAAATAATGTCAATCTCTCCTTTCACTTCCTGAATTGTTCTTCTGGTTTCTTTGTGTTGGTTACCAACTCTCTCTTGAATCTCATTAAGCCGCTTAAAATTAATATTTTGAATTATTTACTTAATCTTTCAAGGGTTTCATTTTCTTTTTGAGTTGGAGTCTCACTCCATATTCTAGGCTTGAGTGTACTGGCATGCTCATGGCCACCCCAGCATCGACCTGCTGGGCTCCAGCAATCCTTCTGTCTCAGTCTTCTAAGTAGCTGGAACTACAGGTGCGCATTACAACACCCAGCTAATTTTTTGGTCTATTGTAGAGACGAGGTCTCGCCAAGTTGCCCGGACTGGTCTTGAACCCGCGGGCTCAGGCAATCCACTCATCTTGGCCTCCCAAAGTGCTGGGATTACAGGCTGAGCCACCGAGGCCAGCCTGGGGTTTCATTTTCATTGGGATTTATTGCAGAAGAGTTAGTGTGCCCCTTTGGAAGCGTAACACTGTTTTTTTATATTTTCATAGTAGTTTCTCTGGTTCTTTCTCACCTGAACTACAGTGACTAGACTGAGTTTCTTATATATAGGTAGTCTGTCTATGCAGACTTTTCTGAGTGCTGGTTGTAGTAGCGATATACTGCAGGTATGGGCCAGTTCACTGCCTTCTTTGGGGATAGAGTGGCAAGAGTCTCAAGGGTCTATTGAGGTGGATCGTTGGCCTCCAGGTCAACAGGTGGCACCTGTGAGTAAGAACTGGCTACTACTGTAGATGTGGAGAGATGTTGACTTGATCCTTGTTTACTGAGAGAAGCTCTCTGTTGTCTCAGGCAGTGAGCTGATCTATGGAGGGCATAGTGATCTAAGCTTCCAGTTCAGCCCCAAAGAAGGGGAAACCAAGATGGGCAGGTCCAGACCAGGAAGGTCCACCTATTGATCCACTAGTGGCAGGTACAGGCACCAGCTCCACCAGCCTTGCGCCTGGTGTGCAGCCACCAAGTGCCCAGATGTGTGCCTCTGTGTGGTGTTAGGGGACCAACATTGCCTCAAGTTCTCTGTTCAGGAAGGGGAGGGTGGCTTAAATTGCTAATCTAGAAGAGTGGGCACTCCAGATGCCTGGGAATATGTCTGAGCATTGAGCAGAAAGAGCACTACAGCACCAAGAACTGTACCCCTAGGGGGAAGGACAACTCAGTCTCCTAATCCAGATGAGAAGGCATGTTAGATGCTGGGGAATATTTCACGGTAAGGAGCTGATAAACTGCTGCTGTAACAAGTTATTTGCAGGGAATGGGGGGAGAAGGGTACTCAAGTTCCCATTCCTGGGAAACAGGTGTGGCTCTGGTCTGGTGAAATGTCTAGGGAGGAGTCAGAAAGATTACCACCCCAACAGGGTTTCTGCACAGAAGTCAGCTGGGAGGGTGCTTCAGATTCCTGGACCGGGGTCTGGTATGTGTCGAATGTCTGAGGTCATGCCTGGGTGGGGGGCAGGTGCACTAGAATATGTCCAGTTGTAGAGCAGAAAGCATGCTATTGTATCAGGGCCTCTACTCAGGGAGAGAGGGGCAGCTCAGACCTCTCATCCAGGTAAGTGTCTGAAAGTGTGCCCTGCTGAGGAGGGGAGTGATGGCCATTACAAGAAAATCTTTGCAAGGTGGGGCGGGAGAGCAACCCTGGACTAGGATACCTGTAGTGCGGAGGAGTGGCGGCTGAGTTCAGGCGGCTGATCCAGGTGGGGTTCCAGATGCCTGAGATTCTGAGCAGCAGAGAGATTAGGCGTTAGTGTCACAAAGGTTGTTCAAGGGAGAGGGTGGGGCAGTGATCTGGCCAGAACGGTGTGTTGAATGCTTAGGAGTCTGCCCAGGCTCAGAGTGGAAGAAGCACCACTTCACCACAGACTCTGTATCAGAGAGGCAGGGTGGCTCCGCAGCTGACCCAGGCAGGCAGGTGCTCTAAATGCCTAGGGAGATGCCTGGGCATGGGGCAGTGATGGCTCCTCCCCGTAGCAAGATCTTTGCACAGCATGGGTGGGGAGACTCAGGCTGCTGAACAGTGGAGTGGAGGAGGTCCCTCATCACCAATTCCCTGCACAGGAGGAGTGGGATGGCTTAGGCTGCTAGTCCCCACAAGCAGGAGCTGCAAATGCCCAGAGAATAGCCTGGGTTTGGAGCAGAGGGCCTCGCTGCAGAAAGATCACCGCACAAGAAGTGAGTAGAAAAGGGGTTCGCCTGCTCTGTAGTACTGGAAGGGCACTCTTCCCCAACTGACTGGAGGGCAAGTTGAGGGACCCTGCAACACACATCACCCGATTCCAGGTTACAAAGCTGACCCTGGATGCAGGCCTCCTGGGACAAATTCCAGGTTTAGCATCTCTCCTGCCACTCAGACTTTTGGTTCAGGTGTGGAGGAATGGGGTCCCTCCCGCTGGTCTCCTGTCACTTAGAGTGCTGTTCCCAATCCACAGGTGGGAGGGCCTTTCTTTTTCTCAGTATTGCTGGGGCATGCTGCCCCAACTAGCCAGGAAGGGAGGCTGGAGCACTTAGCAGTAGTATGCACTGAACCGTTCCAGATCACAAAACTGATATCAGCTGCCGGGCCTGCTGTTTACGAGAGACCGTGGCTATAGCATCTCTCCTCCCACTCAGGTCCTGCAAGATCAGGACCTCTAGGCTCCTGTCATTTAGGCTGCTATTCTGAGTGCTCCTTGGTGCTACTGGGGCACCTTGCTGCAATGTAGAAAAGTTTCTAACAGTGGGTTAGAGCTACGGCCTTTGAAGCAGTGAGACTGGGCTCAATGAATATCAATAAATAGTGCTATTCTCTTTTTTTTTTTTTTTTTTGAGTTGGAGTCTCACTCTGTCACCCAGGCTGGAGTGCAGTGGCATGCTCACGGCCACCCCAGCATCGACCTGCTGGGCTCAGGCAATCCTTCCACCTCAGCCTTCCAAGTAGTTGGAACTACAGGTGCACACTACCATGCCTGGCTAATTTTTTTATTTATTGTAGAGATGAGGTCTTGCCAAGTTGCCCAGGCTGTTCTCGAATCCTTGGGCTCAGGCAATCCTCTCGCCTCAGCATCCCAAAGTGCTGGGATTACAGGCTTGAGCCACCGGGTCCAGTCTTTTTAGTGCTATTATTTCTATCAGTGTCTTGCTGTCCTGAACTTTTAAGGAGATGCATCCTGAGTTCTGGGATGAGCTTTGATTAAAACTGCATTATATAGGCATAATGGCTCATGTCTGTAATCTCAGCACTTTGGGAAACTGAGGTGGGAGGATTGCTTGAGGCAAGGAATTTGAGACAAGTCTGGGCAACATAGCAAAACCCTGTCTCCACACACACACAAATACAGAAAGTAGCCAGACGTAGTGGCTTATGCCTGTAGTCCTAGCTGCTTGGGCATCTGAAGCAGGAGGAACACTTGAGCCCAGGAAGTTTGAGGCTGCAGTGAGCTATGATCACACCATTGCACTCCAGCCTGGGTGACAGAGTAAGACTGTCTCAAAATAAAATTGTATTATAAAAGCAAGAGTAGTATGTACAGCATTTTCTTCCATTTCCATTTGTTATGTCACAAAATTAACAAGTACATGAAAATAGTGAAATGTACAATATTCTTATCACCAGCCATAGGCAAGACTAAAAAGGACTTCTAACCTCCCCTATCCCTTTCTCCCCACAAAGGCCCGGAAGTGAAAACAGAATAATCATCTCCAGAGTTTTGTGACTATGAACTACTATACAGATTAAAGCCATTACATTTAGTTCATCAACAAACTGAAATGAAGAGGAAAAAATTCCAACAGACCATCGCAGATTGAAATGAAATTATGTGTCTGACAGGGAACTAGCAGAAATATCAAGACAGTGGCTGGAGAGAAGTGGTTGGGGAAACTCAGTTGTGCATCTTCAACAATCATGCCGTGTTTGAGATGTTTTCTCCACCTACTTTCACATTTGTACCATGAAAGAATAGTCTAAACATATATTATAAGGATACTATTATAATCATCATTGCCTCTATTCTATAGGTGAATAAGTTGAGGTTCAGAGAAGGTGAACATTTACCCAAAATCACATGTCTCCTGAGTAGAATAACAGACCCCAGATTCTGGGCTTACTTATCGCAGTTTTGTTCTTTCTGAATTAAAGTACAGGAAGTCATAGGATTAACTTGATATACCCTCCTGCAGAATGTTTTACCTACACATTTTAGGGTAGAAATAAAATACAAATGATAAATTTAAAAGCGATTGTTTCCATTACATAGGGATATTTTGTGGTAGAACACCAAATTTGTATAACTTTTTAAGCTGAACACAAGAAACTTCAAGAAAACAGGCCTTTTCAGTGAGTCTGTGCCCCATACTCCCACAGGAAGGCACTAATCCTCCTGATAATTGGCAACTCAATGGAAACGTCTAAGAAGACTACTTTGAAGCCAGACACTCCTGGTTACCTAAATCCCAACCCTGAGTGAGTCAATGGCTGGGTGACCTTGAGCAATTCACTCTACCTTACTGAGACTTGTCTGTCCAATAAGGATTCTATCACATACTGTATAGGACACCCTGGACCATGTGAAAGTCTGAAAGCATAATAGGAGCTCAGTACATAGTGATCATTATTATTAAACATCATCATTTTCAGGCTGGGTATGGTAGCTCATACCTGTAACTGTAGCACTTTGGGAGGCCAAGGCAGGAAGATAGCTTGAGCCCAGGAGTTTGAGACCAGCCTAGACAACATAGTAAAACTTCATCTCTACAAAAAAATAAAAAATAAAAAAATTAGCCAGGCATGGTGGCTTGTTCCTGTAGTCCCAGCTACTTGGGAGGCTGAGGTGAAAGAATTACTTGCGCCCCAGAGGTCAAGGCTATGATGAGCCATGATCATAACAGTGCACTCCAGCCTAGTCAACAGAGTGAAACCTGACATCATAATAATCATCATCATCACTTCTAAAACATGCCCTCTGATTTGTTCAGCCACTGACTTTCACATAAGCCTCCAGCTAACTGGGGGACTATGAGACTAACACCATCAACCTCTCTCCATATGGTTTTAAAATATCATTTCAGGCTTCCCATGCTACCATTTTCACCAACAGAGAATCCTGAAATGGATAATGCGAAATTACAGAGCAGGTAGGCTAGTTACTAACGAAATAATTTATTTCATGGCAGGACAAAAAAAATAGAAGTTTTTCAATTAATAGCCAATAGAGAACCATTCACTTTCATTTTAAATGGAAACATTCACACTAACCAAAATGTCATTCAACACGAATTAGGGACTCCCTAGATTTTATTTGATTAGAATTTACTTTTCCCCCAGAGGCCTAAAACAGCCTGTTAACTCTAACATTTGCTCATCCTCAGTAAATAGAGGCAATTTTAGGGTAATATTTAAAAGTATGGGTTCTCAAAGGAGAAGAAATCACTATATAAAAAGATACCTGCACTTGTGTGTTTATTGCAGAACTAGTCACAATAGTAAAAATATGGAATCAACTTAAGTATCCATCAACAGAGAATTAGATAAAGAAAACGTCTTAGCATGGAGGATGAAGAGAGCTCTTTGTGACCACTTGACTCAATGCTGGAGAACGCTTGCATGATAATCATATGGCAGGCAGTACACTTATTTACACGGTATTTCCAGGCAGTCTCCCATCCAAGCACTAGCCAGGCCGGACCCTGCTTAACTTCCAAGTTCCCGGTAGATCCCGTACCTTTGGACTATCGTGGGCCTGGATAGTACATTTATTCACTATTAATCTTCCAAAATCTGTTTACTGACAAGAAACATGAGGTATATTTCAGGGCTGAGAGAGTTACCCATTCAATTGCTGGTTCAGCCCTCTCATTATCCAATCCTCCATTAATGGACACTTAAGTTGATTCCCCACCTTTGCAATTATGAATAGAGCTGCTGTAAACACACAAGTGCAGAGGAAAATGGGTCCCATGGCCACATGGCAAGTTAGTGGCTGACTAACAGTGTCACAGCCAATTCTAATGCAACTAGACTGTAACAATAATTTTCAGGTGTTCAGAATCTACTAAGAAGTTAAGAAGAGGAATCGGTGCTTAACTTCTAGCCCAGTGGTCCTTCTGTAACACACTGCCTCATGGGGCTAAATTGACTTCCAGTCCTGCACAAAACTGGAGATTTCATTTAAATGAGAAATCTAAATAGCTTTTGTGAATTCCTCAATTTTAAGTGCTAATTAAAATAATCGACAGCCTCGATCTCTGTCACACATGGAGTCAGGTTCATTGTGTGGGTCATTAGATGTCCTGAGAGCGTGATGTCTTATTGGGAAGACTTGAAAATTGGTACTCTAATGAAAGCTGGGAATGTGGAAATATACATCATTTCTTTGATATTCAAATCAATTATTTAGTTTTTATCTCACTTTAGAAAGAATCATAGTGTAGAGAATGTAATGGTGTGGGTATGCCATGTACAAAGAAGACTATAGAGAGAGTTCCTCTAGAAACTACAATTACGATGTCTGTAGTTTCATATGCAGTCACCTTTCATATGCAAAACCTCAAGTTCTGAGGAACATGATTTGCTACAAAATCTCAGCTTTTTTCACAGTTTAGAAGCACATGTTAGGCTACTAAGGCATAGTTTTTATGATCAGTTTTGACCTCTGGCAAAGGTAATTGACAGCTTCTATAGAGGTTCTGTCAAGTTTTTCTCCTCTCCAAGTCCTTGAAGTTTTAGTAAGTCTTATAACAATCAAATCATAGCATGGAGAATGGACTTTTCTTGGCCACTTGCCTTTGAACGTTTTGGATTAACATTACTCTCTGCATTCAAACTCTTTGCAAAGTCTGTTAGGGGGCCACTATGTAAAACAGAATGCCTCTTGTGGATGAGGAGATGGTAAGAAAGCCAGAGAGGGGATTAGAGTTAGGAACAAAATAAATCATCAATTCTAACCAGTTTAACTGGGGGAATGGATATCTGTGACTGACTGAATTTTTACCTGAATGAATACAATGAAAACCCCTTTCACTTATCTTTGCATCCTGTACACCGTGTGCTTTATAGAGGCTTTACCTACATGTCTACGAGAGAGATACTGATATTCAAATCAATTATTTAGTTTTTATCTCACTTTAGAAAGAATCATAGTGTAGAGAATGTAATGAACGAAGGAGATACTATTGAACATGAGAAACACCTCAGCCTCAAAAGTCTTCTCCAAGGTCAACATCTGGCAGTGAAGGTTCTTAGTCTCAAAATTCTGAGTCTGAAGTTCAAGATGTAAACCACGATCCTATATTCTCTTTCAAGAAATTTGGAATAAAAGACTGTAAGGTGAAAAAAAAAAAAGACTGTAAGGTGGCATGAAATTGCTAGTATATTAAAAGAAAGAATGAAGAATTGATTTAGGAGGGTGGGACTATGGCCTTCACATCACTTTCTTTCTTTCTTTGTCTAAGTATGAGATAACAGTGTCACAGCCAATTCTAATGCAACTAGACTGTAACAATAATTTTCAGGTGTTCAGAATCTACTAAGAAGTTAAGAAGAAGAAAGGGAGGAGTGTTTTTTATCCCTGGACCTTGCTCAAAACATAAGGAGCGTTATATTCTTGTTTTTTTAAGTTGGAGTCTCATTGTCACTAGGCTGGAGTATAGTGGCATGCTCACGGCCACCGCAGCCTCAACCTGCTGGGCTCAGGTGATCCTTCCACCTCAGCCTTCCACGTAGCTGGAACTATAGACATAAACCACCATGCCCAGCTAATTTTTGTGATTTATTGTAGAGATGAGGTCTCACCAAGTTGCCCAGGCTGGTCTTGAACCCCTGGGCTGAGGCGATCCTCTCACCTCAGCCTCCCAAAGTGCTGGGATTACAGACTGAGCCACTGTACCAGGCTGGAGCATTATATTCAATGCAAGGTAGCAGATTCTCAGGGGGACAGAGATTCCACAAATATTTGTTGAACTTCAAGCATTATCCTTGGTGTTGGAAATGTATCAAGTAGAATTACCACCCTTACAGAGCTTAAGCTAGAGAAAGCGAGAATTTAAAACAAGTAAACAGAAAAATAATTACAAATTGTGTCCAGTGGCATGAAGGCAGTGTCACTAAGTGATAGAAGGGTGTGGTCAGAGAAGGAGGTGACTTTTAAGTGAGCCTTGAAGGGTGGGAGGGAAATGGACACATCAAGAGTGAGAGCAGAGGGTGGGCCTTGAATCTGGTGCAAGACAGGATGACCAGGAACATTACTTGAGTCTACTTGCTGGAGGATCTGTTGGAAATCTTGTTTAGCCTGAGTAAAGGAAACTTCAGATGAGCCAGGATGCTTGTCTTTACCCATGGATGCACCAGATTACATAGGTTATAGGAAGATGTTTCTACCTAATATTAATATATAAAATGACTTTTCAGAAATCAGAACCATATGTTATTTTAAACATACTGGCAGGCTGGGTATAATGGCTTATGCCTGTATTCCCAGCACTTTGGGAGGCCAAGGCAGGAGAAATGCTTGAAGGCAAGAAGTTTGAGACCAACCTGGGCAACATAATTTCTAAAAAATAAAAATAAAATAAAATAGCTGGCCACAGTGGCACATACCTGTAGTCCCAGCTCCTTGGGAAGCTGAGGGGAGAAGATAACTTGAGCTCAGGATTTTGAGCCTGCAATGAACTATAACTGTGC
This sequence comes from Carlito syrichta, assembly GCF_000164805.1. Classification (NCBI taxonomy): domain Eukaryota; kingdom Metazoa; phylum Chordata; class Mammalia; order Primates; family Tarsiidae; genus Carlito; species Carlito syrichta. The sequence continues at coordinate 91,634 of NW_007257347.1, read as the reverse complement.
CACTGCACTCCAGCCTGAGTGACAGAGCCAGATCCTGTCACTAAAAAAGCAAACAAACAACAAAATCCATACTAGCTAAGAATCAGGGGATCTGAGTTTGATTTACAAATCTCTAGGTATGCAGTCTTGGCCACAATGTTTAATCTCTCTGAACCTTCATTGCTTCCTCTCCTAAATGGGGCCAGCAGTGAATAACAGCTATGGTACCATACATGCAAAGCCTATACATGGTATATACCCATCATATGAATTCACTAATGCTATGGGACTCTCATCCTCTCTGAAATTTGACACCAGACTTTTATTTGAAAACCCTGAGGTTCCTTTGAATCAGACATTTTGAAAGCTTAACTGAAAAATACAGAATGAGTCACAAGGGTTGCAGGAAAATGATATCAGTGGAAACGTCATGAATTTTCATGCTGAAAATTAATTGGACCATAGAGTTTAACATGATGGTAGCCAATAGTATGATCTTAAAGTTGTCTGGCATCAAAATCACACTCACCATTTATTTATTTTTTAAAGACGTGGGGTCAAGTCAGGATTGGGTACATAAGTAGTCTAGGTACAGGAGAAGTTTGGGCCTTCCATTGGCCCTCACTTTGCCTGGATTAGGATCAGGCACCCTTATTAATGTTATGTGCCCCCCCTTCCCCAGGCAGTGTCCCACTGTTGCCAATTCCTTTCTTGTGGTGTTATGATGGGTGTTCAGGGCCCATTTATGAGTGAGAACATGTGGTACTCAGGTTTTTGTTTCTGTGATAGATCACTGAGTATGATATACTTCAAATCCATGCAAGTTGCTGCAAAGTTCCAAATTTTTTCTTTTTTTATGGCTGTATAATACTCCATCATTTATGTGTACCACATTTTTTTAAAATTCAGTCTAGTTTCGATGGGCAGGATAGTTGGTTCCATGTTTTTGCTATTGTGAATAGTGCTGCAATAAACATGTGTGCAGGAATCTTTTTTGTAGAATTATTTGAGTTCCTCCAGGTATATTCCCAGTAAGGAGAATTGCTGGGTCATACGGAAGATCAATTTCTAGTTCTTTTTGGAATTGCCACACTGTTTTCCACAGAAGTTGAACTAGTTTGCATTCCTACCAACAGTGTACAAGCATTTGCTTTTCTCTGCATTCTTGCCAGCATCCGTTGTTTTTTGTTTTATTAATGATGGCCATTCTTACTGGGGTTAGGTGGTATCTCAGTGTGGTTTTGATTCACATTTCTCTGATGATTAGTGAGGCTGAGCACTTTTTCATGTGTCTGTTGGCTGCCTGTATATCTTCTTCTGAGAAGTGTCATTCATGTCTTTTGCCCACTTTTTAATGGGGCTGTTTGTTTTTTTCCTAAGTCACATTTGAGTTCCTTACAGATACTGGATGTTAGGCCTTTGTCACATATACAGTTGGTAAATATTTTTTCCCATTCTGTGGGCTGTCTCCCCACTCTCTTGATGGTTTCTTTTGCTTTGCAGAATCTTTTCAGTTTGATGAGGTCCCACTTGTTTATCTTATCTCTTATGGCATGGGATTTTGGGGTTTTGATCAGGAATTGGTTGCCTATTCCAATTTCTGTAAGGGGTCTCTGCGTTTTCTAAGATTCTTATAGTTTGAGGTTTTACATTTAGGTCTTTGATCCATTTAGAGTTGATTTTTTTGTATATGGTGATAGGTAAGGATCCTGTTTCATTCTTCTGCATGTGGTCAGCTAGTCTTCCCAGCACCACTTACTGAATAGGTTCTCTTCTCCCCAGTGGTTGGTGATGGAGGCTTTGTCAAAGACGAGTGGTTGAGAAATTGAGCTTTTGCTTCCAGAATCTATCCTGTTCCATTGGTCTATATGTCTGTCTTGCACCAATACCAGGCTATTGTGATAACTGTAGCCCTATAATAAAATCGATGACTCATTTCTTTCATGTAGATCAGGCTCTTCAAGATGGCCATCAGTTCATTAACGTTTATCAAACAGCACAACGAAAATATGGGAGCAATTTTTAAAGTACTTTTCTTGAAATAGAAGTTGAACCTTAAGTACTTGAAGAATCAAGAAGTGCTAATGATTTTCAGATCAATGAAAAATATATCAACGAAATATACACACCTTAAAAGCTGCCATAAATACCTCTTTAGGGACACATACCATTAGAATAAAGAATCCCACTGCTTTGCTGTTTTATATACATAGCATGATTAGATGGGGGCATTGCATATCTTTATTTTATCATGTATATCATCTTAGGCACTGTGGCTGCAAGTTGGGCTACTTGTCCCCAGAAGCTATATCATAACCATGTTGTTCTCATCATGGACAACATGTGGAATGGTAGGGCTCCCTATTAAAGTACAGAAATCTGCAACACATACATAGATCTGCTAAGTTCAATCTATGTCAGTGGTTCTCAACCATCTCCATATAGAAAAATTTAAAGATCAATAGATGTCCTGGCATTCTGAGTTAATTTGTGTAGGCCATGACCCAAGCTTCAAAAGCTCCCTTGGTAATTCTGAACACATTGAAATTTCTCAGCCCATCTGAAAACTCCCTGACTGTAGCCACTTTGATTGACCAAAGATATACCAACTTTACAGCCCTTCTCACTAGTTTTCTTTCTAAGTTATTTTCCTTGCAATCATAACTTTCTCTGATTATTTTTTCCCCCTGAACTTATAACATACAGAGTAATCCTAGATGTTGGTGTGACTGCTGTTTCCTAGGAAAGACTAGAGCTAATCCTCTTCTATTTCAGCTACCACATATATTATTTTGGTTTTTATGACGTTCTGAAGGTCACTCCCTAAAGTAACAAAAGCCATTGTCTCCATTCTCTGAGGATGGGAGCAAAATATGATCTAATAGCTTGTCTAGGTTTGGAAGTGATTAATGTAGATTCTTATGATGAAGGAAATGAAAACGAGAAATCTGGATAAGTAATCACTGTTTCAACAAAAACAATTTCAACAAAAAATGAGCCTGAGACAGAGAGAACAAACTGATAATGCCAACAGCAAATAAATTATTCTCTGAGTTTCAAAAACAGACCTTGTGATAGCATTTAAAGTTTTTGTGGGGTTTTTTTGATTCATGAGACTTCTGAGTATAACTGAGAAGAAAAGGAACACAGTTGCTGCCCTGTGTTTCACAGGTACTTAAAATGGAATTTGAGCAGAAGAGAGGTTTCAGATGAATGCAGAAATGTGCTCGGAAATAAAGGTTTGATAGAGAAACATCGCCTCAGAGCTTCATAAACCTGGGAAAGAGGACCAGTTTTCTCCTTGCCATATTCTCTGAGACAAAGACTGGGCTACTTCGAACAGGAACTGTGAGACTATCTCAGAAGGCAACAAACAGAGACAGGGCACTTTGGAGTTCTAGAACGGATTTTGCCTCATGTCTAGCTGTAAAATAAGAACATTTCCTCTGAAATGTCCACCTTGGTAGGATGCAATCTACATAGGTAATTGACTAGACAACCAGTTTCCAGAGTGTACCTTCCTTATCTCACCAGCCAAAAAGAGTCTGCTAATACTCCCTAGAATCTGATTATGTTTTCAGATTTTTTTAGGGTTTTATATATACAGTATCATTAACTGGGCAATACAGAAATACGCCACCAACTGCAATCAAATATATATTTCCCACTTTGGTATCTCCAGCCCTGCATGTCCACATTTCTACTTGATGTCTCAAACATCTCCAATTCAACATATCTAAAACTGAACTCACAATTTTATATCCTTATACTCTACACGCACTCTTCTTATGTGCTTTCTTTTCTCAGTCACTGCCAGTTACAGAGTCCACAACACTAGAAATCAGCTTTGATTCAGTCCATCACCAAATCCAAACCACCATCTTCTCCTACCTGGATAATAACAGATTTCTAGCTACTTTCCTTGCAATCCTCTTGTCTCCTCTTATTCGCTCTCCACTCTAGTCAGAGAAACAAACAATAGGAGATAGACAGATTTATTATAAGAAGATGGCTTATACAATTATAGAAGCTGTAAAGTTCCATGATCTGCCATCTGTAAGCTGAAGACCCAGGAGAGCTGATGATATAGTTCTAGTTCAAATCTGATGGCCTGAGAAACAGCAGAGTAGTGGGGTACATTTCAGTCTGAAGGCAGAAGACTAATGTCTCAAGTTTTCAGGCAGAAAAAGTTCTCTCTTACTCAGTCTTTTGGTTCTACACAAGTCATCAATGAATTAGATGAAGCCCACCCTCATTAGAGAGGACAATCTGCTTTACTCATTCATCAGATTCAAAGATTGATCTCATCCAGAAACACCTCGAGGACTCTCCCAGAATGATGTTTGACCAAATATCTGAGTGTCCTGTGGTTTAGCCAACTTGGCAAAATTAACCATCACTATAATGTTAGCAACATGGAAATCAGATCCTTCCCCCCTCCATTATACCATCCTGCCATTTAAAATCCTTTATTGAGACCGTGCTCGGTGGCTCAGCCTGTAATCCCAGCACTTTGGGAGGCCAAGGCAAGTAGATTGCCTGAGCCTGCGGGTATGAGACCAGCCCGGGCAACTTGCCGAGACCTCATCTCTACAATAAAATCAAAAATTAGCCAGGCATGGTAGCACACGCCTGTAGTTCCAGCTACTTGGATATCTGAGGCAGAAGGATCGCTGGAGCCCAGCAGGTCAACTGAGTGACAGAGTGAGACTCCAACTCAAAAAAAAAAATCCTTATTGCCTTACCATAATTCTGCGAAGTCATGCCTCAATTCTTACTAATACCATATTCTCTCTCTACCATATTTGAATTTATTTTAATACATAAAAAGTATTTTCCTTCTAAAACTTGTCATGCTGCAGGCAACTCCCTCTTCTTGGAACTATGTCCTTCATGAGGGTAACTCCTTCTCATCCTTTAGAGATCAACATAAGCCTTCCCAGACCCCAACTCTTCCTGCTACCCAGTCCCCAGTTATAGGCTCATACAATCCCTTATACTCCCCTTTTTAATTTATTTTGTTAAATGTTTTTTGTAGAGAGAGGAGCTCACTCTGTTGGCCAGGCTAGCCTCAAACTCCTGGCCTCAAGCAATCCTCCCAAGTCAGTCTCTCCTGTACTTCTCTATCAAGGACTGCTTACCACCATAAACAAACAGTTACTTAATGTATCCCATTCTCAAGAGCAAGTACACTGACCAGGGCAAGAATTAGGTATATTATGTTTATAGCTGAAACCCCAGCATTTTGCACATACTGGGAAATCAATAAAAGTCTGTTGACCAAATGATTGAGTCAGTTTCTCATGGACCTTCAAAACCAACACAGACTCTGCCAGTCTGAGATACAGGCTACTTTTCTGTGTCCCCTTAAGCACAGTATAGTAAATGTTTATTAAATCAACAAACTCTACACTGGGAAAGAAGAGTTGACTTAAAAGAATGTTTTGTGACGGTCAAACTTGCCTTTTATAAAAGCAAACCTCAAGATGGTTTTGCTCTAGAGGACAGAATATCACTGCTTTTCTGAGAGGAATGGGCTTCAAATGAGACTATCCAATCCATTTCTTTAGAGCGAAACCTTAGAGTATTATGCATAGATTTTTCAACAGATCTCTACAAACTCAGCAGCTTTTTTCATTAAACTTAAATGCCTCTCTTGCAGATAGGAGGGACTTGAGTTTCAAAGTGACCCTTGTTTGACTTAAAAGTAGAACTTATCTAATTAAAAAAGCTTATGTTTCTTCCTACTATTTTTAGGTGCTTATTCTATTTCAACCAATTTATGTAATGCAAGTTGAAATTGGTTCCATGAGTACCATGTGTTCAAGTCAAAAAAGGCATTTAAAACAGGGATAATTGAGCCAGGCAAGGTAGCACGTGCCTGTAGTCCCAGCTACTCAGGAGGCAGAGGCAGGATTGCTTGAGCCCAGGAGCTCAAGACCAGCCTGGGCAACAGAGGAATCTCAAAAAGGAATAACTTACAAAAACAAAACAGGGATGACAAGAGGAGATGGATTCATAATGTTATCAAACTTAGCTAAGCTAAAACTATGTTTCCCGGTATTCCTTCCCTAAATCAGTGAGGTCTGCACGAGGTCTGGGAAGTCAGCGTTACACACCAGACACTGTTGGAGACCACCTGCTGGATCACCTTGTTCGTGTGGGGCAGCCGCTAGGACTTCAGTTTTTCTGTCCCATCAGACTTTCCACCAGCTTTTCCAGCTCCTGGGCCAGCTGCATGCTGAGTTTTAGGAAGAAGGCAAAAGCTTTCTCTCCCCTGAATCAGACACCTAAAAGTGGCAGGACCTTGCCACAAATGCCGGTTCATCCTGATGGGTTCCAGTTCATCAGCATTCTTTCCCACTTCGTATCCCTTTTTCCTTCCTGGCTGCCTGCCCTGCTGACTTTAGGCCCCTACATCAGACACAAAGGTAACAACCTCAGACTATTTAACCAGCTCTTCCAATTGTGTAAGGCCAAACTCCTATAATAAACCTAATTATATATCTCACTCTTAGAGGTTCTCTTTCTCTAATTGAACCCTGATCGATAAACTTTTATAGTGTTTTCTAGCAAATTGGCTCTATCTTGTTTATAGCTGTAACCCCAGCATTTTGTACATACTAGTGACTCAATAAATGTCAGTTGAACAAATGAATGAGCCATTTTCTAATGGAACTTCAAAACCAACCCAGACTCTGCTATTATGGGATACAGACCACTTTTCTGTGTTCCCTTAAGCCTTATATAATAAAATGTTAGGCCAGATATGGTTCCCAGAAAGTTGGCACATCCATAATTTAAAAAGAAGTCACCAACCTTTAAAGATGAGGTGATTTTACCATGTCAAATTCCATCTTCTTTTGAAAAATCAGAAACCCAGACCACTAGTGCAATAGTATGATAGCCTAAGTACCCTGACTAGCCCACATTCTGAAAATAAAACCACTAGATAAAATGTATTTTAGAAATATTTAAATGCATTGATGATCTAGAAATTAGATTATTCAGAGTTCAAAATTTAAAGGAGCAGGGGAACCCAGAGAAGTAATCTGATCATCGAAGCCAGCTTTAACTTTGGAGATTTTGCTATCTCGATGAAATTCAGCTTTGGTTTTCATGGCCTAGTGGGTCATGGGACCAAAATAAATCTTAATGGGAAATCTTAGAGACTTCACAGGTGAAAACAGGACCCTCAGTGCACCAAACCCTCAGTGAATTCAATCTGCCTAATCTTCTCCATCCTGACCCTTCCACCAGAGAACTAGGAGAAAATTCCCTGTCCTGAACCTCAGTACTGAAAGGGAGGTTAAGAAAAACATTTCCTCCACAGCTTGGTAGCTTCTAACTGACCTACCCTAGTTTGTAGCCCGAGTTCATATTATGTGGGTGGGCCTAAAACCTCAAGCAAGGAAAGTAGTTTACAGAAGGCACAAGCTGATGGTGGCACAGTGATGACTGGAAACAAAGACAAATCCTTTCTAAAGAAAACCACCCTAAATGTAGGTTTCAAATTATTTGTGTGATAAAAGTCCAATAAATGTGAACTTACAGTCAAGTACAAAGCAAAAACCTCAGAAACAAGGTACCATGAGCAAGAGAGCAGGCAGGGAAACAAGGCAACCAGATTAGACCCACAGAGGTTTCAGATGTGAGAATTAGCAGATAAAGAATATGAACGAAGTATGTTTACTACGTGTAAAGAGACAAAAGAATGAATTTAAAAAGGTAAAAAATAAGAGTGTAAAAATGGCTAATAGATTGGACAAAGAACCAAACAGAATTTTTAGAAATGACAATATAATCTCAGAAAGTAAAACCCGAATGGATTTGATGAGAAGTAGATACAGGGAAATATAAATCAATATGAAAAATGAATCAGTCTGAAGTATAACCCAGAAAATAGAGAGGCAAAATAACAGGAATGCTAGAGTGAAAAATGTCTAATCCAAGTCACAGAATGAGGAACAAGAGAAGGAAACAAAAACAGTTTTCAAATATATACCAGTATATATCAGCCAAGTTTTGTCCAAAAAGTTAAGACAGACACAAAACTGCAAATTTAGATAGCTAAAAAAAAAATTCAAGTAGAGCAAATGAAATGAAATCCACATGTAGACATATCAAAATGACACAGCCAGACCATCAGAGATAAAAAGCAGTAGGAAAGAAAAAAAACTAAATAAAAGTTCTGGGATTGAAGGTAGACTGACAGCTGATTTCTTAATCACAACAATAAAAAGCAGAAATAATATCTTCAGTTCTTGAGAGAAAATAACTGTCAAGGTAGAGTTGTGTATCCAGTCAAAATCCCTTCCACAGAGGAGGACAGATTATGGATTTATTTTAAAAAAACAAAACAGAGGGCTCACCCCAGAAGACCCTCAGTAAAAGAAAACAACAAGGATTCTCTTGATGTTAATAAAAAAGAGGAAATCTTAAGATAGCAGAGGGAATGAGAATATGGTAAATATATAGATATATAGAAATAAACATTGATTATATAAACAGTAGCACTGCAGGATTAAAGGGCACAGAACCAGGATACACAACAACAATAGCACACAGACACTATAACAAATGCTTTCTATGTTTTTATGCTTCACATCTGTTTCTACTATTCGAGTAATCATTTACTCAAACTGCATATTCAAATGGACCTTAATAGCATGCATATAATCCTATTTAGTAAAATATCTTAAAATTTCCAAAAAAGAGCACATAAATCAAGAAAATTTGGACAGTTAGATTAAAAAGAAAGCCCATTAAAGATTCAATATTGTTAAGATTGATTCTCTCCCAAATTTATCTATGAATGTAACACAGTCACAATTTGAATCCCAACAGGCACTTTTTTTGGGTTTGGTTTTTAGAAACAGACAACTTTATTCTAAGATTTATATGAGAATGAGAAGGATCTAGAATAGCCAAAGCAATCAATTTTCCTTTTGCAAAAGTTAAAGGACTCACATGACTTGATTTTAAGACTTATTGTAAAGTTACAGTAAGCAAGATAGCCTGGTAATTAGCGTGAGGCTAGACAAATAGATAGAACACAGCATTTGGAGATAGAGCTACACATATATGTTTAGTTAACTTTCAAAAAAAAAATCAGTGCTGTTCAGTGGGCAAGAATTATTTTTTTAACAAATGGTGCTAGGACAGTTGGATAAACCTGTTAGGAAAAAATGAACCTCAACAGTATTCTTATTATTAATTCAAGATGGATAATAAATTTTAACATAAATGCTAAAACTGCAAAACGTCTAGAAGAAAATATGGAAGAGTATCTTTGTGACCTTGGGATAGGCAGTGGTTTATTAGACAAGGCATAGAAGTACTAAACATAAACTATATTGATACATTGAAATTTATCAAAATTAAAATCAAAATTTAAAACTTCTCATCAAAAGACACTACTTAAGCCGGGCTCGGTGGCTCAGCCTGTAATCCCGTGCCTTTGGGAGGCTGAGGTGAGTGGTGCCTGAGCCCGTGGGTTCGAGACCCACCTGGGCAGCGAGACCTCATCGCTACAATAAATTAAAAATTTAGCCGGGCATGGTAGCGTGCGCCTGTAGCTCCAGCTACTCAGAAGGCTGAGGTGGAAGGATCGCCGGAGCGCAGCGGGTCGAGGCTGCAGTGACCAGGAGCGGCCACTGCCCTCCAGTCTGGGCGACAGAGTGAGACTCCAACTCAAAAAAAAAAAAGGACACTGCTTAAAAAAAGGAAAAGATGCTGGGCATGATGGCTCAAGCCTGTAATCCCAGCACTTTGGGAGGCTGAGGTGAGCAGATTGCCTGAAACCACGGATTTGAGAACAGCCTGGACAACTTGGCGAGACCTCATCTCTACCATAAATCAAAAAATTAGTCAGGCATAGTAGCACACACCTGTAGCTCCAGCTACTTGGAAGGCTGAGGCGGAAGGATCACAAGCCCAGAGGGTTGACGCTGGGGTGGCTGTGAGCATGCTAGTGCACTCCAGCCTGGGTGACAGAGTGAAACTCCGACTCAAAAAAAAGGGAAAGACAACTCATGGATTGGGAGAAAATACTTGAGATATAGAAGTATATATTAAAATGAATTTTTACCCAGGATATATACCAAATATATAACAAAAATACAAACAACCCAATTGTAAAAAAAAAAAAAAAAAAATTGGGCAAAAGATTTAAATAGATCATTCCAAAAGGACACATTTGTATAGCCAGTAATCATATGAACGGGTATCCAACACCATTAGTCATCAGTGAAGTAAAAATCATAATAAAGTACCATTTCATTATGTAGCCACTAAAATTGCTATAATTTAAAAGGTGGTCAAGATCAGCATCAGTGGTAGGAATACAAAATCATGCAACTACCTTGGAAAACAATTTGGCAGTTTCTAATTGTATTAGTAATCTATCGCTATGTAACACAATACCCCAAAACTTAGCCGTTTAAAACACTTATCATCTCTCAGATTCTGTGGGTCAAACATGTAAGTGCAACTTAGGTGATACCTCTTACTCAAGATCTTTTATAAGGTTACAGTTTAGCTGTTGGCCAAGGCTGTGGTCTTATCAAGTGCTTGACTTGGGGAACATTCATTTCCAAACACACTGCTGTGGTTGTTGGCAGGATTGAGTCCTCTGTAGACTGCTGGATTAAGGACCTTAGTTCCTCATGAGCTAATGACCTTTCTTAGTGCCTTGGGCCTCTTCATAGAGAAGTTGTCAACATGGCAGCTGGCTTCCCCTCAGAGTAAAGGGAATGAGAACACGAGTCAAGATGGAAGCCACAGTCTTTTTATATCCTAATCTCATTCACGATATCCTATTACTTTTGCCATATTCTATTTGTATAGAAGCAAGTCACTACATTCAATGCACATTGGGAGAGAATTATTTAAGAGCCTACATACCAGGAGGTAATGATTACTGGGAAACATCTTAGATGCTGCCTTACCACACTTATTACACACCTATCTTGTAACCTAGTAGTTCCACTCAGTGCCACTTACTCAAGGCAAATGACAACTTTTCCTTAAAGAAGACTTGTATGAGAATGTTCGTAGTACTTTGTACAAACTAGCCACTGTTAATTAACATCTGGAAACAAGCAGATGTCAATTAACAGTAGAATGAATAAGCAAGTCATGGTCTAGTCATGCAATCGGCCATGACGAAGCAATAAACAGAATGAACAACTGAGGAATACAGCCACATGGAAGAATCTCTACAGTTTCAAAGGTCACAAAAGAATAAGAATGATCATTTTTGTTATCTGAAATTCAAAACAAGCAAAACTAATGTATGGTGATAGAAATCCACAGGCTTTGAAGGGTGGTGGGTACAACTGCAGAGAAGCATGAGGTGATTTTCTAGGGTGGTGATTACATTAAACTGTGTGTGTACCTTTATCAAAACTCATCCAAGTGAATAATTAAGATCTGTGTATTTCACTGTATGTAAATTTTACATCAATAAAAAGTTATAATCTAATCATATGAGAGACAGATCTAAAACATAACCATACAGAATGATTATTTAAAAGTATGAAAAATGTGTCCAAGGCAAATAACATAGAGTAGAACAATTATACTAATAGGCAAATGAATTTTAATGGAAAAAATATTACAAGAAATAAAGATAATCACTACATATTCATAAGAAGATAATAAGGAAGATAGAACAATTCCAAGCTAATAGGCATCTAATAACATATCTCTTTTAGTAATTCATAGATCAAACAGATAAAAATAGATATGGGGTTTTTTGTTTTGTTTTGTTTTTTCTTTTTTTTTTTGAGTTGGAGTCTCACTCCATCGCCCAGGCTGGAGTACAGTGGCACACTCATAGCCACCACAGTGATGACGTGCTGGGCTGTAGCGATACTTCCAGCAGCCTTCCAAGTAGCAAGAACTGCAGGTGTGTACCACCACACCTGGTTAATTTTTTATTTATTGTAAAGATAAGGCCTCACCAAATTGCCCGGGCTGGTCTTGGACCCACAGGCTCAGGCAATCCACTCACCTTGGTCTCTCAAAGAGCTGGGATTATAGGCTGAGCCACTGAGCCCGGCTGATATGGATATTTAAAAATCTGAAGAGATATTTAAGAAAGAAAAATTATAGGATGCACTCATGTATGAGCAGAGGTGTAAAATTCTAAAATTAATAGTTTCAGAAATATAGAGAAAAGAATACATGATGATACAATTGAGTTATTACTAAAAAAATGGAAGTAGATTATTATTGGAAAATTATTCACCATATTAATATACTAAGGAAAAATATATTATCTAAATAGGTCATCTGTTACATATTATAAAATAAAATAGCATTTGATAAAAATCCACAATACTTATGACAGAAACTCTTAGCAAAATAAGAATAGAAAGAAGGAAACTAATATCTTATGAAAAGATGCTTAGGAGAGAAAAATTCTAGAACAAAAATACTTAATGGTAAATAGTTGAAAGTTTTCTCTTTAAGGTGAGAAAGAAGCAAGACTTCAATTTCTTTACTTTTAATACTGTATTAGATAATCCTAGACAGTACAGTATAAAAGCAATTAAAAGGTATAAGACATTAAAATATATATAAAACTGTCATAAATCAATTTATAGCTATAATAAACCTAAAATAACCTGTATACAAATTATTAAAAATAATTTACTTAGCTATTGGCTATAATATCAACCTACTATAAAATTTAGATATCTATAATCCAAAAAAGCTTTTCATAGGAGTACGAGAAATATTTCATACCATTTCAATAGCCAAAAAATAGCTGAACCCATATAGAAAAAGTTGTTGAACTATTAAAATACATTTTTAAAAATAACTAATTAGAAATAAATACAATGTTCATGGATTGAACTCAGATCATCAAAATTTCAACAGTGTTTTCCTTATGAAGCGTAAGTCCATTCCAGAATTTATGTGGAAGGCCCAAGAGTTGCCAAGACAATCTTGAATAACAAGGTAGAAGGACCTGCCTTGTGAAATATAAAGAATGTTAAAACTTGCCAAGGGAGGTCGTCTATGCCTGTAGTCCCAGCTACCTGGAAAGCTTAGGCAGAAGGATTGAGAATGAGGGCCCAGTCTGGCAAAACATCAAGATCTCCTCTCCAAAATAAAACAAAAATAAAATAAAATGTAAATTCTCTCTCTCTCTCTCTCTCTCTCTATATATATATATATATACATGTATATATATATATATAGTAAGCAGGATTTATTGAGAGGACAGAGAAACTCCTGAAGGGGTTGCCCCAACTATGTATTTTTTAAACTCTGATAAGTAAGCTAAAATATTTAATTAACTAAAGAACTTTTTGCAAGAATAAAAAAATAGAATAATGAAGCATACTAAAAAGCCCCAAAAGAGAGCCATAAAGGTATGGATATATCATTTATGATGGAGTTAAATATTTGCTTTTCAACATAAATGCAAATCTACACCTCTTTAGACTCCAACTTCAGACTATATACAAAAGATAATACCTGATGAATTAGAGATTTAATGAAAAAAAAAATCCAAGCTATTAAACTTTTGAAAACATAGAAGAGCTTCAGTGACCTCAGTGTAGGGAAAGAGTGCTCAGATAAAACTAAGAAAGCGCAAACCCTACAGGAAAAGACCACAAATTGTCTATATTAAAATGTAAAACTTCTGTTCATCCATGGATTCAAAAATACAAAAGACAAACCACAGACCAAAAGAAGAAATTGTCAATACTTAGAACTGCTAAATACTTTTCAGAATATACAGGGTATTCTACTAATTACACAAAAAATAAAAAGTAAATAAAATAACTAAAATAGGCACAACAGAAATAAATTAGACAAAAATTTTGCACTGAAGAGAATGCCAAATGACTTAGAAACGAATGAAAAGATGCTTAAATCCATTACTAATTAGGAAAATGCAATTTCAAGTGACAATCACATCCCATTTCACACTTATTTCATATTTAATAATATCAAATGTTAGCAAGAAAGTAGAATAACTGGAGCTCTCATCATGTCTAGTGGGAAAGTCAACTGGAGCAGTCACTTTGAAGAGCCACTTTGTGTTATCTAACAAAGCTGTAGACCCACAGAATCTAGGAGTAGCCATCCCACCCACTCTCCCACGTGTCTAAAAGAGATTTTTGCATCTACACACTAAAAGACACGTACAAGAATGTTCATAGATGCACTGTTTGTAGTGCAAAAACCTGGAGCCCTAAAAGCCCTGACTACACTATGCAATCTATGCATTTAACAAAATTACATTTGTACTCCATAAATGTATACAAAAAGAAGACCTGGAATCAACCCAAAGTCTAACAGTGGAATGGACAAATAAAGCATGGTGTATGAAAACACCAGGGGAATCAAACAAATTACCTCTATCAGGGTTGCCAAAAGCATGTCTACATATTTTAAGAGATGTTATCTGTGTATTACTTGTAGTTAAATTGAGTTATGGTAGTAATGTGTAGTATGACGTTCGCTCAAAAGATGACATTCATCAAATGAATACTAGCATCACCATGTGACAGGCAGGACAATCAAAGCAAATGGCAGAAGCGTGATTGTTATTCAAGTTGCACAAGACCATTTTGAAGTATTTGAAATTCAAGAATATGAATAAAACAAACCACAACAGATGCTGGCGAGGATGCAGAGAAAAAGGAATGCTTCTACACTGCTGGTGGGAATGTAAACTACTGCAACCTCTTTGGAAAACAGTGTGGTGATTTCTAAAAGAACTAGACTTTGACCTTCCTCATGACTCAGCAATCCCCCTCCTAGGAATATACCTGTAGGAATTCAAATCATTCTATAAAAAAGATACCTGCACACACATGTTTCTTGCAGCACTATTCACAATAGCAAAAACATGGAATCAACCATGCTGCCCATCAAAACTGGACTGGATTTTTTAAAAAATGCGGCACATATACACAATGGAATATTATGCAGCCATAAAGAAGTATAAACATATGGACTTTGCAGCAACTTGGATGGATTTCGAGTCCATCATATACCTCTCCCAGTGGTTGATGGTGGAGGCTTTGTCGAAGATGAGTTGGCTGAAATTGAGGTTCAGAAAAAGGTTTTAAATTAGAAAAAGAAGTTGGATGCAGTGGCACATAACTATAATTCCGGCACTTTGGGAGGGAGAGGTTAGACCAGCCTGGGCAATTTGTTGAGACCTCATTTTAAGTCAAAAAATTAGCTGGGCACTGTGGAGCATGCTATAGTCCCAGCTACTTGGAAGGCTGAGGTGGAAAGATCACCTGAGGCCAGCCGGTCATGGCTGCAGTAGCTATGAATGTACCACTGCATTCCAACCTGGGTGACAGAGTAAGACTTTGACTCAAAAAAATAAAATAAATTAGAAAAAAGATAAAAATCTGAAACCCTCACAACAACTGGCCAGATTAAAAAGAACAGCCGCTGCCCTCCATAGCCAGCATCTCCACACCTCAGTCACATTCAGGCCTTCAGTGCTACTTGCTCTACGTAACTGTGCAGGGTGTGTTGTTTTACTTACAGCTTTCTCGTAGGTCACTCATTGACATCCCCTCTTGGGGGCACCTGGACTTTATGACCCTCACACTAGAGCAGTGCTTCTCAAAGTGTAGCTCCTGAACAAGCAGCATCAGGATTCTGTGGGAACTTAGTCACAAATCCAGTTGTTGGGGCCCCACCCTAGACCTACTAATCAGAAACTTTGAGGATGGGCCCAGCTTGCTGTGTTGTCACAAGCCCTCCAGGTGATTCTGATGCTCACATTTGAGCATCCATCTCCTTGAGGCATGGCCCCAGTGGGCCTCCTTTCCTGGCCCTTTCTTCCTTTCTGTATCTCTCCAGTGAGGTTCTTCATTTTTCTCCTCTGGGAGGGTTGTACTTTCTCCTAATAGAAGCCATGTTCATCTCCAACAGCCAACAGGACCCTTAATTGCTAACTCCATCAGAAGGAAACCCCCTTCCATTTTTCCTTGCACCATGCCATCTAAACAATTGTGTTATGATTGTTAGTCTGTGGTCAGAAATCTGCAGACTCCGCTTCAGGGATGCTTTGCTCTCTGCAGTTCCCACAGGGCTCTTGTAGGAGCTTTTTTCTCAGTGGAAAGATGAGCGTGTGAACAAATTGCATCGAGTCTGCCTGAACATCAGACATTGAGATGGGCTGTGAAGCAGAAAGCCAGCTCCCTTTCTGTCTCTGCTTCTAGGAAATTGTTTTCCCCACCTGCATCTTGTGAGAAGAGGTAGAGAAAATGGAGATTTTTGCCACACATAAAGGGGTGAGGTCAGAAAGGAAACAATTTTTTAAACAGAAGTTCAATCCAATCCTTTCATAAGTACTATAGGCCTGTTGCTTCTCTTGATGATGCTAGTTGAGTCATTGCAGGGGGGAAAAAAAAATCAAAGAAGCAGACAGTCACCTAAAGTGGTCCCAGAACCCAGACGGAGAAGTGTGGATGAGTCCTCTCTTGGCGCCTGTGTGGTGTCACTGAGGGGTGGCTCAGTGGTAGATTCCGCTGGTCAGATCGCTCTTCTTGCCACCTACTGAGGCCCAAGAGGGTTTGCCCTACCCAGAGGGAGTGGTGAAAACAGTACAGGGAGTCAGCAGTGGCCAGAGAGGGCAATGTTCTTTTTTCCTAACATGTTCAAGGTGTCTGAAAAGTTAGAAGTGAAGAATGAAAATGCAGGAAATTGGTCTGGATCAGAGTGGTTTGAGAGTCATTGCTGATGTCTTTTCTTTCTAAGTTGGGATATGTTCTTTGTAACAGAGAAGAGAATCTTCATACATTGCTATCTAGGCAAATCTAGAATATTCAGGGAATGGTTGAGTGTTAATGTTTTCCTCATTAACTGAATTAGGCAAAACTTCCTAAGTATTATCCTCTGTTTTGCCATCATAATTTTCAGAGTGTGGCTGCCTGTCCTCTTGATTTATTTCTTACATTACATACCATAAAATTCACTCCTTTGGGAGTTTTCACATATACATAGAGACATGTAACCACCACTGCAATCAAGATGGCTTCAGTCCCATCACCCCAAACATCCCCTCCTTAGGCTGTCCCTTTGTAGTCAAACCACTCCCCGTCCCAGCCTCTGACAACCACGCTTCCTCCTGGGTCTTCTTCAGACAACTAGACTGAAGCATAAGGCCCGAAACTTCTTTATGATTCACTGGTTTAATAACAATAGAAAGAGGAGTAATAGTAATATTTAATGCATATTTGCAATTCCAATGTGTCAGGTATTGTTTGAAGCACATTATAATAAAGAATGAGGAAACAGAGGCTTTAAGAAATTTTAAGAAAAGGAAAGAAGCAGCAAAGAAAGAAAGACTTGCCCGTGGTCATATAGTGGCCACCCCATGGCTTGATTCCAAACAGGTCTGACTGATCCATTTTCATAGCCTCTGTCTGATTCTACCTCCATGGCAGACACAGACAACAGGACAAAGTAGTAGGAACGCCTGGCAATTCCAGTAAGCTCAGTTTAGGTCTGGTATTGCCTTACTCTTACATTTTTTTTTTTAAAAAAAAAGCTGATGTAAGAGTTTGGTTAATTATACCAACAACATGAAACCAGGATCCTTCCTTACAACCATTGTAAAGTGCAGTGAAGATAAAGCCTAGACCTTTATGTTCTTTGTCATAAACTTGACCAGGTTTGTAGAGCAAAACTTAGAAAAGGTCCTGATCAAATATTGAAATGTTCTTTCAATGCCCTGATCATAAACTTCCTCTTATATTGAACGAAAAGAGAAAGGGGTCTTTAATCTCAGTTTTGTGTGTATTTCAGGTTGGAGTCTCCAACCCGGTCTCTGGTGATGGAAGCCCCAAAAGGAGTAGAAATCAATGCAGAAGCTGGCAACATGGAAGCCACCTGCAGAACAGAGCTGAGACTGGAATCCAAAGATGGAGAGGTGAGAGGTGGGAAAGACAGAGACATCCACAAGGTTCTGACTGCAACAAACCAGCCTTTCCCATAGCTGGTTTGCCATGGAGGTTGACCTTATGCATATGAACAAAAGGAACCAAGCAGAAGGTTTTGTTTCTGAAACAGATAATTGAACAGAATGATTATAAGTCCAACCCACAATACATAAAAGTTATGATTCATTATTTGTAAAGTGCTGAGATAATGGCATGTATTCCAAGCACAGAATTATAGGACCATAAAAATGAACACTATTTCAAATTCTCTCTCTTGTCACCTTAATATAAGATTTAGTTAGCCAATGTAATTAAGCTGTATATTACACACATCTGGCTAAAAATGAGCTTAATTTACTTGTTGTTATTTTATGTTGTATGTTTCTCTTTTCATTGAGAATGAAGAGTCAGATCAGCTATCCCAAACTAGAACAAGCCAAGACTTTATAGGATAAGACTAGGCTACAAGAGAACAAGGAATGGCAAATTTTCATTCTCTTAACCCAACGTACTCCCAGTTGGATGAACAGAAATGCCACTTGAGTTTTTACAAGCAGGACAATCTAAATACCCCCCAAAATATGCTTTGACTGCAACCTTAGTGTTCATAAATGAACGTTGCTATTTAAGAATAAAAATAAAGGAAAAAACCTGTTTTTTTTTTAAAGCAAAGCTCTATTGCACCTTACTATTCAATGAGAGAGGTTATCGGTCTCTACCAGCTTCTGTGACATTAGCTATTTTGTTTTAAGAGATAGTCAAAGAATTCAATTATCACAACTGCCTCTTCAAACAGCCACAAACTGCAAACCACACACACATAAAAATCGTGGCTAACTCACATATGCAGTTTATAGCTATCAGAATTTGAACTCTGGAGGAATCAGTTATAATCATAAATCTAATGGCACCTTCCACCACTGCTTATTTTTATGGGCATGTTTTTCCCAAAGTATATTCTATATCAGCCTCATAAATTGTTAGAAAAAGAAAAAAAGTATCACTAGTCATTTAAAACTTGGAAAATATTGCATAATCTACTCTCTTCTTGGAGATTCACCTTGCACACAAAAAATGTGTAGAATCTGAGAAGTCTCATAGTAAAGAAAATTGTTAAATGTAGCATTTCCACATTTATTTGACCCTGGGATGCTATTCACATTCTACATGACCTCCTTTTACAAAATTCTAGAATAGGCCAATGCAGCATTATCTTGCTAGAATATAAGTTTCTGTGAAGGGAGAGACCTTATCTCTCTCATTTCTCTCCAAATCCCCAGTACCAAAAATAATAAACACATGGTAGGTGCCCATTAGATTTAAGTTGAATTGAACATTCATTTGCTGTTTCTGAGTGTCATGAGAAGAGATGACAGCCTCTGACTTACTCTTTCCTTCCTATTCGCTCTCTTTAGATTAGGTTAGATGCTGCGAAAATCAGACTCCCTAGACTGCCTCACGGATCCTACACACCTACGGGAACGAGGCAGAAGGTCTTCGAGATCTGCGTCTGCGCCAATGGGAGATTATTCCTGTCTCAGGCAGGAACTGGGTCCACTTGTCAGATAAACACAAGTGTCTGCCTTTGAAAGACTATCCATAGTGGACATTGCCGGCAGCATAATGGCCTTTTTTGGCTTTAGACACTGGCTGTCAGCTATTTTTACTAGAACACAGAAAGCCTATCAAAGACCTTTTGTGTGTGCGCGCGTGTGTATGTGTGTATGCTTGAGTGTGTTTGTGTGAGTGGTTGGATATAAATATATATAAATAAATATAAATAAATATATATATCCTCTGTATAAAATGAGGTTTCAGTACAAAAGGAACCATGGGTGACCCTGTGATATCCACTGTCATTTTTCCATCCCATCCCCCCCACCTACATGACAAAAATCTAAACGAATTCAGGCCTAACATTCCCCAGACCATTCAGAATCACACAGTGTATTGGACACTGAAAAATATTCACCTACACAGTTGAGTAACTGCGTATCTTCTCCTTTAGTGTCATTAGGAGGGAGTGATGGCGGGAATCTCCAAGTCACACTCAAGCTCTGAGGCCCTTCTATTAAAAATAGACACTAGGTTTCCTTTTTTAGCTTTAGCAAGACTGGCCAATTTCTCCCTCTTCAAGTTAGAGATGGGGCAAGTTAGAGAAGTCAGCTGTAGAAACCCAAAATGGCTGCCCTACCTTGGCAACCGAATGTATTGGGGCTTTTGTAGTTGGGTGAATGAGGAGGATAGATTTTAGCAAATCTTGAACTGTTCACCCAACTTCTGCTATCTTGCTTTCTTCAAACTCACATATTCTCTCACAATCATATTAGAAGCTGTAAATCAGCACAAAATAACAGCTGTTCCTCAGTCAGCTGAAATCTACTCAATGTCCTGACAGGCAAAGAATAAATGGATGCTATGTCTTTGTTTAAAGGGAAAAAATGGCTCAAATCTGTTATATTTTCACTTCTGACTTAATCTAACAGATGCCAATCCCAAATGATCAGGTCAATCAAAATGCCTAAGAGCAGAACTCCTAAGAGAAGCCATTTCGAGATGCATGTCTAATATACAGGGAACCTAAGTATTTTGTATATGTTTCTTGGAGGTAGGTAAGATAGAGACATGCCCTTTTATTCTTATAGGCTTGCACAGATTCGCTGGCTTTGATCTTCTTATATATTGTTTTCAGTGCTGGGATATTCATATTCCTAAATTCACTGTTATAGACCTCCAAGAATCACAGGTCTAAAGCACTACATGCCACCAGAATTGCTCACTGAAAGTTAATATAAACTGAATCAAGTGTCTTTATCACTGTGTCCCCTGGGACCCAGCAGCACCCTAATTCCCGCCATCAGCTACCTCTCATCACCCCACTTTCATCATCATGCTCCAGGGTCACCCTGGCCAGCTCTTGTGCTGGGACAGGGGATTATACCATCTCTGTTCAAAGAGGGGGAAACGTGCCTATGCCTTAAGTCAATGCACTCAGCAAGGAGAAGCACATCTTATTTATCTTGTTACCTATAGTTTATTTGGAGAGGAATGGTTTAGTCATGACTGGGCATCTTAAAAGCTGAAAGACAACAAATGGTTGACATATGTGGACTCTAAATATTCCAGAATGGAGATGTCACTGACTTAGATGGTTCTGGATGCCATTTGGAAAGTAGCGGCCCCGCATTCCTAAATGAAGTAGTATTTGTACACCTGGGTGGCATTTGGTTTTTTTCCTTTATGAGATTCTAATTTTTCTTACTTCACAAGCAGGGAAAGGTCTGTCATAGGAGATGAATAAGAGATTTGATATTTTTTGAGATAACACTCAACCATCAGACTGAGGTTTGCACACATGGGATATAAGAACAAGGTGTCGCTTAGAAGGAGGTGAGAGGAAAAGTTGTCCTAGACCAGTCAGTGATGCTGCTGGCATCCAGACCCCAATTACTCTCACTTAATATCCCATGCAGAAGAATTGGGCTGGTCAATCTTAGGGTGAGACCCTACGATTGGTTGGTTTTGCAGCACTAGGGTCTAAAAAGGAAAACCATGAAAGACATCAGATTACTCTGGATTTGTACTATTGATATCCTATAGGGCCTTGCTGCCAGAATCTGTATGTATCACGTACAGGGTTTTTTCAAGCCAGGGAAAACCCTCCTTGGCTGCAGGAGGACCTATCCCATATCTTTCAGATAAACAATACTAGCTATGAGGTCCTTTGTGGCTAAATACCTTAAGACAAGGTTTTCTTTTTAAGGTAGACTATCTTTGCATTTTGCCATGTCAAGTATATAATCTATGGATGACAAGAAAGCAAAAATTTCCCAGAACATCTTTCCTTAGATTTTGTTCCAATATTTACATGAAAGACTAGGATCAGCACCTTGGAAAGTTTATGCCAATGGAAAAAAAAAGCTGGTGTCATCCCACATGCAAAACTTAATCCTAAGAGTAATAAGTTCACAATTGGAATAAAAATAATAATAGCAACTGAAAATATAAACCACCTATTGGAAACAGACATGATATAAAATTCTGGTTTTCATTTATGCTAAGTGACCACAATATACAAGGTAATCAGCAGGAAATGTTATATGACTTAAATTATGTATTTCAGTTCAGACTTTAGAAATCAGTGAAATGCATTCTAAGTTTCTCAGTGTACATCTTTTTTCTCCCAATACCCTCCACTAGAATATTTGTCCATGGTTATAAGAGAAAGTTTTACCTGAATTCTGGAAAAAAAATAGCTTTTACATTAAAATCTACTAACCCCTACTTTTTAAAAAATGAGATTCTTTCTAATCTTTATATATAATATTTTCTAGACAATCACACCTTTGGGTATATTAAGCAGCTGGTGTTATAACAAAGAGTTCAAGTGAATCTTCAATATACTATAAGTTCCAGTGTGTTAATAGTCTTCAGAAGATTTTTATAAATTAAAAATTGATCTCCAAATATGTTCAGCACTTAGTTTTATTTGATATCTACTCAAGAAGTCATAAAAGTTCAGTCTTTGAAAACGACTAGAGTATGACAAAGGTTTTCAAAAACCCTTATGGTGGCATCCATCTACCTAGGTAGAAACCTGACATGTGGCTTTATAATTGTTATGTTACCCAAGGGATAGATCTTATAAACTTGAAACGGCTTTTAAATTCCTTTAGATCATTTTCCCTTTGGATCGCTTTCATCGTCTATCCAGCAACCATAGACCAAAGATTGCTTGAAGTTTGACCCTAGAGCAGGTGTCAGCAAACTATGACATCCTTGGAAACCAAATCTGACTCACTACCACCTGTTTTTGTAAATAAAGTTTTATTGTAACACAACCACATACATTCGTTTACATGTTGATTATGACTGATTTCATGCTACAACAGCAGAGACTGCATGGCCCCAAAAGCATAAAATAGTTACTATTAACCCTTTAAGAGAAAGAGTTTGCTGACCCCTGACCTAGAGGTCATTTGTGGTATGTGTTGGATATAGCAAGACAGAAAGCAAATTTCCTGATAGCAGGAAGTAAGCCTGCATTTCTGTGTGACCTTGGGAATATTTCTTGGTAAAGTATTTTCAGAAGGAAGTCCTTCCTTACACTACATGTAGAAAGCCTGCCTCACACTACATGTGGACGTGATCCACCTGCCACAGAAATACAGGCTCAGAGGACTCTTGGGAACAGGAAGGATAGAATTAGGGTAAGCTTAGTGGAAAAGAAAGCTATGATACTCTGCTTTTCCGAGGACTCTTCATAGACAGATGTTTCCTCTGGCCAGTATCATGTATAACAAGAAGTGAACTGGGGAATCTATGATTTCAACTTAGACTGTCTTTCCTAAGAGACTAATTTTGCTATCTATACTACTAGAGGTTTCCACCTTGCCTTCTTTATTCCAGAAGGATGCCCACTCCATGGTCCTCCAGAGAACTTTTTTGACTTACATGTCTGTGGCTCCCATCACCTCGGTTATTCATACCTCCACTGTACTCACTGTTCCTGTACCACACCAGGCCTAAAGGGCTAGTGGGACCAGTGAATAATTGGAAGTATGGAAACATCTGATCCGTAGTCAGATGCATTATCCATTGCACCACTGGCCCCTAGAAGAAGCATCATATAATATGTAGGAATAAAAAATACAGTAAAATTATTTTGATGAAACTGTGGCTAGGAAGAACCAGAATAATGCCAGTCTGGTCTTATTTCCAAGAATGTGGGTCTTTGTTTTCTGGTGATGAGGGAATACAAAAAAGGACATAACTTGAATTCTGATATCTCTGCTTCTGTGTAGTAAGGCAGGTTCCTAACAGAGACCTGTCCCTTCAGTCAATATTCCTTTTGCTAATCCAGGGCCTTATACCCAATATTGTTAAAATAGTATCAGTTACCAGTGACTCTTTGTTAGTATCAGCACTTATTTTAGGGAGGAAGAATGTTTTTAATGTAAATGACCCCCATTTACCAGACTGTAATCAACTTCACTTCAGGAAGTCCTTCAGTCTTTCAACTGGACACAGCTGAAAAAGAATGAAACTGGCATCACTGCCCTTAACAGGAGCACCTAGATAAGGGTATCTTGCTTTGTTTACTTTAGGCCAAAGGTATCATGATGTTTGAACCAAAGAGGTAAATAGATCCATTCTACCTGGTACTTATTTTTCAAGGCTCTATGGAAGGTGAAAATTTCATTTTGGTAAGTTGTAAACAATACCAGTTCTCTCTCTTCTCTCTGCCCCTGGAAATGTTAGGCACAAAAAGGATAAGGAAGCAGTTCCTGGAATGATATATTTGCATGATGCCCCAGTAGCAGGTGGAGAAAAAGTTATAATAAAAGAAACAACCTTAGAAAACAGGCCTTTTATCTTAAAGATAAAATGTCTCTCTGGCGGTCTTTCATCACTATCTCCTTGGTGGAAGATTCCCCTAGTTCCAACATATTTCCATTAAAATAGTCAAAGCTACTGCATTGGGATGTCAGATGCATCTCTTTCTTTGTGGTAATCGGAATTTAAAATTATACAGTTGCTTCTGAATTTCTCATGCACAAAGCCAAACCACTGATAAGAGATAAAGCAGTCTGAAGCCTGCTGCTTTAGCCAGCACAGCACACCACATGCATTAGCACTTTCAAAAGCAGTGTGATTTCTATGGTTCTTAAAAGCTTCCTTCATAATGGAGTCCTTTAAATTTCTCGAGGCAGGTCTGAATGGCAAAGGGAAAATCATTACTTGTGGGAGGTCCTCCTTTTGAGTATTGTTAGAGCACAAGTGTAAAAGGAAATGCCTTTTTAGGGCGACCCACACTCACGCGTGCTTTTTTCTTGGGTTCTCCCCTATCGCCCTTTCTGGATACTGATACAGTAGGAAATTAGCCTCTTACTTTGAGAAAAGAGAGCAAGAATGTTGCAAGCCCTTGTTGCAATAGGAAGTGTGATGTCATAACACAGTGTGAATGATGCTATCAAACCCATCCTAAGCAGTTTCAAACCTACCAACAGCTGCGGCTCACTCCTCCTCCTCCTCCACTTCAGCCCTACAAGTAGTAATGTCAGTACCCACTTTGAGGTTTGCAGTTGGACTAGAACAAAGGAAGAGTAGCTATAAGCAAGAAGTGTATTTAGAGTCTGAATCCACCTGTCGGATTCTTTTATAGTTCTTAAGTGTGGTAATTAGGTTTTCATGCTCATGTGTGAGATGTGCCGCCCCCAAACCTTGTTACTATGTTGGCACATTAACTGACTGATATGAAAACAAAAATAATTTTACAATAAATCCACCTGTCATAATAAGAACCTGGAGTGTGTACCAAATACCTCATTAGGCATGTAGACACCCTCCTCCCTAGAGGGCAGGTAGATTTGGCTTCACCAATGAACAGTAGATAATATTAGGTAAATAATACAGAGCTCTTTGAGAGAAGAAAAAAAAGGAAACATCTGCTTAATCTTAAATCTATCCCACATGCCTAGAGTTGTCTTGCAGTCCCTGGTCTTCTAGTGTCTTCACAGCCTACTTTTGCTTTTGTTTTGTTTTTGTTCTATGAGGTTTTTTGTGTGTGAAATCAGAGATAGCTCAGATTTCTTAAAGTGACAAACTTCAAATCAGTCTGTTAAGTCACATAAGAACACCGTAGGAAAGGATTGTGCAAAGGCAGAAGGCACTTGTCAACAAAGAAAATGGTGTTTCTTTAGTTTCCATTTTATCTAATTATTTTGGGAGAAGTTCTAACATTGTGGGGGCCAGAGATTCTTTTGACAGTCTGAGTGAATCTGTGAAATTTCTCCCCCAAAAGAATCACATTCACAAAATTTTGCATAGAAGAGGTTTTCTTGGACCCAAAGCCTACTCTAAGACATGAAAAGAATTCTATTTTTAATTATAATGATTATTTATTATTCATCAAGCACTTACTATGTGTTAGGCACCGTGCTAAACATTATATTCACTTATTTCATCCTCTAAACAGTCTTTTGAGTTAGGTTCTATTCTAGGTACAGTATATAGATATGGAAACTGAGACTGAGAGAGGTTAGGAAACTTGCTTAAAGTCACTCGCTAGAAAATGACAGAGCTGGAATGTAGGGCTACAGTGGTCAACTATGCTGTGAAGTCACGGACATAGCAAATTATTTTTCAAGCTGTTGGGATGTGTCCCCTACTAGGTTTTAGAAGAGATCATCTTGGGTAGATGAAGCTATAGAGATTTTATATCCTCGATTTCCATAGTCTCTTGCCATGACAGCATTAAGGACTAAAGTATAAATACCTGGGTGAAGATATAGAAAGTCTGTCTAAATAATAGACTCTGGAACCAAAAAAAATTAATTTGTTCTGAGTGTGATTCTTGTTAAGTCGGGCCTTTTTCCTTATAAATTGGAAGGTGCCTTAGTTGTTAGCCTCAATTCCAAGAGAAAATTGTAATACTCAGTGAACTGTGGGTGTGGCTAAACAATCAGCATTCCTGACACCACATATAGCTCATTCTTTACACCTCCCTTCAAAAGACAAATGTCTTGGATTTTTTGTTATTATTTTGTTTTGGAGTCGGAGTCTCACTCTGTCGCCTAGGCGGGAGTACAGTGGCACACTCACAGCCACCACAACCTCGACCTGCTGGGCTCAGGTGATCCTTCCGCCTCAGCCTTCCAAGTAACTGGAACCACAGGCAAATGCCACCACACCTGGCTAATTTTTTGATTTATTGTAGAGACGAAGTCTCGCCATGTTGCTCAGGCTGGTCCTGAACCCCTGAGCTCAGGCAATCCTCTCACCTCCGCCTCCCAAAGTGCTGGGATTTCAGGCTTGAGCCACTGTACCCAGCCAAATACCTTGTTTGAGGTGAGGCCTTTGATGCTATTTGGTCATTAATCTTCCCTACTTTTATTTGTGGCAAAATTCAAGGAAGTAATTGAATAGAAGGAAGTGCAAACTCGGTCACTGCCCCTGTTTCTATATAAGAGGAGAGCACTGCCAAGAACTCCATTAGCTTAGGCATTCCACATCAGAGCTGAGCTGACCACTTGTCTCTGTTATGACTTGAGCCGCACACCCCACACCTTGTCAGCCATCACTAATGGATCATGCACCCCACCCCCAGGCCCCCATGCACAGAATTCTTCTCACCAGTGCACTCAGACTGTCAATACCAATTCATCTGAGTTGAAGATGAGACACCTTTGCCAGTTCTTGTTTAAACAGTGGCACCCTTTAACCTTGAACGTGTACATTTGACACTGGCATCCTAGATTCAGCAATGAGGGTATGTGGCGTTTTAACTAGGAAAGAAGAAAATGAGTGCATATGAAGTTTTTTACAACTTCGTTGTTTTGGAGATCAGGGTTTGAACTATGAGTTAAAAGATAGTCATTTTGAAGATTTAGCCAGGGACCATCTGAAGGTTATAAACCAGAATGCCCTTGTTAAGGTCCTACTGTCAACCCGCTTCACCCAGGACTGAGAGGGCCACAGAAGCAGAGAGATTAGGGGCCATCCTGCTCTCATGTGCTTTCTCCACAGCACATTCTTGCCCCTTGGGGGATAGAGTTCCTCACTGTACCTCACAGTCTCATCCCTACTGCTAGGGCTTGTCTGGCCCTGCTTCCCCATGAAACCTCAGTAAAGGGTTGAGCTAAAAACGACAGTGATCCTATCTTAGAGAAAGTCTGTCAGGGGTTTCCTTTTTAGCAGTGTAGACGTTCAAATGGTAAGCTAAGAATGGATATCTTTAAAGAACTTCTTGAAACTAACCTCACCAAAGCCTGGCTTTTGGTAAGAAAGGGAAGCAGATTCTAGCAAAAGGGGGGAGTGTGAGCATGCCTAAATTTGAGTGAACACAAAATTAATTTTTATCCAGTGTTTTGTGAGGGAGGGAATGAAATCTTCTATACCTCAGCCACCTCCCCCAGATGAGTTCCCCCTCTTAGAGACCACGAAGAAGCAGAAACACACTTCTGAAGGAGGTCATGTTCTAGAAGGAAAAGGCAGAGTACATCTGTCATTATGCTAACTGGATTCAGTCCTGAAGAAACTAGATTCTGATGTTCTTAACAGAAAAGAGGTCACAGAAGTCCCATTTGCTTGGGAATTTTGAGAAAGAAACCCCATTCCCATAAAGCATTTGAGTTCAGCCTTAGGGTTATTTTTGGTTTTGTTTTGTTTTTCTCTGGGATTGAGTGTGATGTAAGAAGAAGAGCTTTTTAGTTTTGTTTTGAATAACATCAATCCTTGCACACTCTATGCAAAAATTTTGTAAGCATTGCAATAATGCTATGAATTACAAGGAACTATTTTAACTTTATTACACTTTCTGTATAAAAAAAATTTGTATTTAATATTATTTCAACTGCAGTCTTGTAAAATATATTAATAAAAATAATGATTGGTAAGAAGGAAAGCACCCTTGTCCACTTCTTTAGGGAATTCCTCTCTCTCAGTTAATAATCAGTCACTCCTGTTATGCTACCTCAGAAATACATTTTCAGATTAACTTCTCTTCTGCATCTGTTTAATCAGTGGCCTAAGATATTGGGTAAGCCATTTGGGCTCTCAAAGAGAGATTCACACAGGCTGCCTTATGAAAAGAGAACTTCATATAAGGTAATACACGGTCTGGAATTTGGGAGTCCACAGGCCTTAGAGCACGTCAAGGAAACTGCCATCCTTGAATGCTTTCCTAATGACCTGCATAGGCTCTCCTCTGGCTACAGTTTACTGCTTTGAAGAAGTCAGTCTGACCAGTTTCTATTGGATAAAACCTTTTCAACTGGGTTACCTTAGCATTCTTGGTCAGACTATAGATATGCCATCGTTGAGTCAGATGTCCATCTCTGGTTCAATAAGTTTCATCTTCTTCTAAAGAATATCCCAGCACTGCTCCCCTAGATGGGGCCATGGATCAGACAATTTATGATAAAAAGCATCATGGCAGAAACACTCTGATCCACCTACCACAGTCAATCCTTCATTTTGAGCCTGTCATCTCTCCTGGCCCTCCACAATGGCAAATTGTTGGGTATACTAGAATCTGCCTAGAATCCCCTCTTACCCAGCACGGCCTCCCCCAGGATATCATCTCTTACAATTCCAACCACATATCACCTTCTCTCTATGGCCTTCATCATTTTTCCTTGATCCCCTCACTGATTTGTACTAATTTCTCTTATAATTCTACATTGTGTAATGATATACCTATATTTACCTATCTATCTGGAACCCTAGAATGCTTACATATATTTTTAAAGTTCATACAGAATTGATCATACATCTAAATTGATCTTCACAATACATTATAAGGTAGATAGGTAATTTCCCCATCTTGAAAATCTAAAACAAGTTTTACATATCCAATACATGCCAGAACAAATGTCATGCCCAAGTGTTTTTTCATCAAAGGCAACAGCTCATTACATTTACTTCCTGACTCCACATAACACTGAAGCAACATTACAGAATTCTCAAAATAAAAGGCTATAATAAAAATGTTATTCCCAGGAAGGGTGCAATTTATTTCAAAAGGTGAAGAAAGTTTATTACCTGGCTTCTCTTTTGGGGAAATTTAACAACAACAACAACAAAAAAAAAAAAATCAAAGGGAATAAGATCACCATTCAAAAGACTTAATGAAAAAAAAGTTGAATCTTAGCTGAAAAGATAAACACTAATGAGAGAGAAAGCCTGTTACTGACAAGTCAAACTAATTGACATCATTGTTTGTACATAATTAGAAAGCAGATGAAATCCCAGGAAGCTAAAAACAACTCTATTCCTTCTCTTCCAAGGAAGGTAATTTTCTAAAGTAGTAAATAGGTATAAATCAGCAACCTTTAGTCTTCTGGTCTTAACCCCTTTAAAAAAGCTATAAAATTCTGTAGCCCACTTTACCCAAGGAAAAGCACGCAGGATAAAGGAGAAGGGAATAGGGATCAGAGGGCAGAGGAATAAACTATACACCGTTCAGAAAAACCTGTGAAGGCAACATGTATGAATTAGCATCTACAGTTAAGTCCGACGCCAGGTAAATTTTAGTTTGTGAATGACAAATTTTAATTACTCTCAACACCAAGCACTTGCAGTTGAGGATTCATTTACAGCCCCCAAGAAAGACCCTTATGACTTATCAATGGACAGACAACAGACGAGTCTTTGAGATCGCCTGGCACAAATAATTAAATGTAATTATAGAACACTTGTGAGATATTTTCTGATAACTGTTTACTAGAATTTAAAATGGGTATATAAAATGTGAGAATAGAATCGTCTCAATTATAGAATATTTTAATAGGAAGTAAGCACTTGGAACTGCAAAGTTTAGGCTAATAGTAAGTTAAAGGTAGAAACACTAAATCATCAGTTTTAATCTATTAAGAGACCGAGTTAAGGGTTGCCTTTAAAAACATGTTGAGACAAAAATTTACCTACAAAGCTTAAATAAAAGGAAAAGTAATATTTTAAAGTAGACACTATGGTAAAAAGTATTAGGAAAGAATCTGATTAACAATATATAATGATAAAATCCCTTATCTTATTGCTTATGCATTAACCCACTATGCTGAGCAGGCAAGAGACAAAAAACAAAAATCCAAAGCTTTGAAAAGAATAAGAAAAAAATTAACACATCAATCATGGAGAAAAAAAATTTTTTTTTTTTTGAGTTGGAATCTCACTCTACCGCCCAGGCTGGAGTGCAGTGGCATGCTGATGGCCACTGCAGCCGTGACCTGCTGGACTCAGGCGATCCTTCCACCTCAGCCCTTCAAGTAGCCAGAGCTACAGGCATGCACTACCACATGCGGCTAATATTTTTATTTTATTGTAGAGATGAGGTCTCGCCAAGTTGCCCAGGTGGGTCTCGAACTGTGGTCCCAGGCAATTCCTTTACCTCAGCCTCCCAAAATGCTGGGATTATAGACTTGAGCCACCATGCCCATCTGGAGGAAATTTTTAACTACTCTGTATCTTATACAAACTGGCAAAGCATAAAAAATTAACTCATATACACACACTTACCCCTCAACATGGCAGCAAAGAAAGATTCCCCTTCACTGCCAATTATCATCTAATGAAATAAATATAATCTCGAAGTTAAAAAGTTAAAAAGCTTTCCAGACTATATGCTCTGAAAATAGAAATAGGTTATATATATTTTATATTAAAATAAAGCCTTAGGAATTTAAGAATTGAAAAATATTTCCCTAACCAACTGGGTGATTTGAGAAAAGAACCAACCATCTTAAATAAAATTTAAACTGGTTTTATTTTATTTATTTTAAAATTAAAAATGCTACAAATTATGTAATTTGGTCAAAGCAGTCATTGACATAATAAAAGCACTTAAACTTATTAGTAGAGAAATGAATCAATAAAACATTCAATTTAGGATTCCAGAGCAATCAGCAAAAGAGCAAAAGTCAACAACAAAACTAAGATGGAATAAGTAATTCTAGATTTTAAATTATAAAATTTAAAACCCAATACCTACAACAAATAAAAGTGCTGATAAAGTATAAAAACATACAAAGAAGTTTAGAAAACATATAAGATTAAAAAAAATATCATGGCAATATGTAATTTCTCATCACAAGAAAAACTAGAAAATCTTGAGGCAGTGTACAATTCTAAAAATTAACAAAAATTAGTAAAATTAGTAAAAATTAGTGATTGTTTCTTAACCAAAAGTAAAATGATTTTTGTTTAGAAAATTACTCCAAAGATATACTTTTTTGACATAAATAAATATTACATATATGTAATGTACATGCATATATACATTCATAAACTTATATGTAAAGAAAATATATATAAATAAATCTGCTATAACCTGTGCTAGAAAAAATAAATTCTGAGAAAAATAGATATAAAATGAAGATTGTCTTGCTTTCCTTCAAGTTAAGTTACATATTTAACAAAATGCCAATCAAAATCCCAACAAAACTTTTCTGGGAAGTAAACAAAATAATTCTAAAACTTATTAGGCAAAAAGAAAAAGGAAAAAAAAGATAAGAAACATCATCTACAAAAAGGCACTAAAATCACAAAAACTTAACAGACTGTTGAAAATCACAAAATAACAACAATAAAAACAAAAATATTTAAGAAACAAGAACACAGATCAACTTCATTTGGTATTAGTTTCCTGTCTGGAAAATACCCTCTTGCCTTTCTTTGTCTGGCTTACCACCTACTTACCCTCTAAAATTTTGCTCAGACATCAGCCTCCAAGGAGGCTCAAGAACAGAGGTACAGTTTACCAATTCTTCTACCACTGGAGCCTAGCAGAGTGCCAGGCGTCTCAAAAGAAATGGCTGCACTGAATAGCCAGAAAAACCCAGAAATAGACTCAAGTGAATATAAGAATTTGTCTTATATCAATTTATCAGTTCAATCTGCCACTCATCTTTAAACACTTCAAGACAGAGAGCAAAAGTGAGATGATGGTTTCTGTACTAATTCAGCTCACAAACAGGTGGTCTTATAGTGAATCAAACAGCCGCAGATATAACAGACAGTGATGGGGGACCACACAGTGCCAGGGAAGCAGATAGCTGGAACACCATCACAAGGGAAAAGGTAAAGATTATTTTTTATTGTCATTAAGAAAACTCATCTGCTCTTTTTTTGGTGAGGTTGAGGGGGCTTCAGAGTCACACCTTAAATTAATCCCAGTGACAAAGAGTTAAATATATCTGTGCATCTAACCTCTATTGAATGCTTATTTTTTTGTAAATAAATAACACACTCTCCTTGCTCTTGAATAAATATCT
Organism: Carlito syrichta; assembly: GCF_000164805.1. Lineage (NCBI taxonomy): Eukaryota > Metazoa > Chordata > Mammalia > Primates > Tarsiidae > Carlito > Carlito syrichta. Next base: position 58,948 of record NW_007257347.1, on the reverse strand, counting down.
CAGATTTCAGTAGGGTAAATAAGGGTCTAAAATGGTCAGTTACAACAGTATGAAAGAGGTGTAAAAAAGATAAGACAAAATAATAGACAATGGAATAACTACCTATCTATGATCTATGGAAGAATAATTAAGGAAACCTCAAAGAGAAAAAACTGGTATATTCAAGAGCATGCAATTCTTAAGCTTTTTCATCCCCTGCCACACTCCCACAAACAACATAACTTGAAAAAATAACACAAATGAAAGAAATTGCTAGAAATTACAAACTTTGAGATCATTCCAATTAATAAGGAGATCGTTGGCTGGGCTCGGTGGCTCAGCCTGTAATCCCAGCACTTTGGAAGGTCGAGGTGAGTGAATTGCCTGAGCCCATGGGTTCGAGACCAGCCTGGGAAACTTGGTGAGACCTCATCTCTACAATAAATCAAAAAATTAGCCGGGCAGTGTAGCCCGTGCCTGTAGTTCCAGCTACTTGGAAGCCTGAGGCCAAGGGATTGCCAGAGTCCAAAAGGTCGGCCTTGGGGTAGCCGTGAGCCTGCGTGCCACTGCACTCTAGCCTGGGCCACAGAGTGAGACTCCAACGTTTAAAAAAAAAAAGGAAAAAAAAAATCATAAGACATCAGTAAATACATGAACAAAAGAGATTATAAGTACACAGTGAAAATGTACTTTTTTTCCATTCTAGGACACTGGAACAAAATTAGTATCCACTGTTCAAGGAAAACAAAGCAATACCACCACATTCAATATTCACTTTGACTTAAAGATGTAATCTAATTTCATAAATGATTTATTTAAAGTATAATTTAGCATCTATTAAACAAAATGTGGTTAAATCTATCAAATAAATGTCATGGTCACACCTTTGGAGAAAAAGTCGAATTAAGTGGAGTTTTGGGGTGTTTTTTTTTTCTAACCTCCCAGATTGGTTAAATAGTGACTGTATTGAGGGCCATGTAATCAGGCTGTTTTATACTTTATGTTTAATCCTGAAAAAGAATTCTGTAAGGTAGACATTATTACAGAAACTATGGCTCACAGCAATTAAGGAACTTGCCTGAGGTAATTCTATTAACAAATGGCAGAGCTCAGTTCTAACTTCAAGTACAATTCCTTACATTATATGGAGTTATCAACCTTTCCTGTCAAAAAGGAGTGAGACAAAAAAACACCTGCACACCGATGCAGTGGGCACTCACATATTCTTTCTGAAAGTAATGAGTCAGTACTTCTCAAGAGTCATGAAAATGTTCATATCCTTTGGCTTATTAAACCCATTTTCAAAATTTTCATCCAGGCAACAATATCTAAGCAGGAAGTGTTGTTAGCAGCATTGTAGTATAATTTAAAGATGGGGAAACTTGAAAGGGGAAGGCTATTTGAATCATAGTTATTTCAAGTTGATGGAATATTATGCTGCCTTCAAAAAGATTTGTGAGAATTTAATTTCTATATGGCAAAATTTAATGTTAAATATGTAAAAATGATGTATACACAGGAACAAAGAATTCTAGGGAAACTAAAAGATGAAGTAAATTGATTTATTTGGATGGTAGTATTATAGGTATTTCTTATGATCATTTTTGTGTTTACAATATTTGTATAATAAAACTTTTTCAAAAAATGACTAGTATCTGTACTTTTTCTATAAAACAGTATTAATGGCACATACTTTGATCCTACAAATAATCCACAAGAAGGAAAATGTATAGATCCAAAATTGTTTACTGCAGTGTGATAAAGAAGAAAATCTGGGATTTTCCTTTTATCTTAAAGTGTTGTCTCACTAATCATCAGAGAAATGCAAATCATTGAGATACCACCTAACTCCAGTAAGAATGGCCATCATTAATACAACAGACAACAACAGACGCTGGTGAGATATGGAAAAAGGGAATGCTTCTACACTACTGATGGGAATGCAAATTACTTCAACCTCTGTGGAAAACAGTGTGGCAATTTCTAAAAGAACTAGAAACCAACCTTCCATAGGACCCAGCAAAGTCCCTACTAGGATATACCTGGAGGAACTCAAATCAATCATTCTACCAAAAAGATACCTACACACGCATGTTTATTGCAGCACTATTCACAATAGTAAAAACATGGAACCAACCATGCTGCCCATCAAAACTGGACTGGATATAAAAAATGTGGTATATATACACAATGGAATATTGCGCAGCCATAAAGAAGGACAAACATATGGACTTCGCAGCAACTTGGATGGATTTAGAATCTATCATGGTCAGTGACCTATCACAGAAAAAAAGAACAGAGTACCATATGTTCTCACTCATAAGAGGACCCTGAACATTTACCATAATACTATAAGAAAGGAATTGGCAGTAATCGGGTACAGCTGGGGTAGGAGTGGGGACACAATATCAATAAGGGTACCTGAACTCACAAAAGGCAAAGTGGGGACCAAAGGGAGGCCTAAACTTTACCTGTATGATGTCCACTTGTATACCCAATCCTGAATTGTACCCCACACCTTTAAAAAAAAAAGAATAGGAATAATAGGTATATAAATTTAGCAAATTCTATCAATGAAATGTAAGTATTAAAGTAATTTTGGAAACCACGGAACAATGTCACATGTTTCAAACAACTTTAAAAAGCCCTAGCATTACAGAAAGATAATTACAGTTATGTCTTAGCCAGTTCAGGCTTCTATAACCAAATACCAATTAACAGATGGCATATAAACCACAGAAATTTATTTCTCACAGTTCCGGAAGCTCGAAGTCATGGATCAGGGCACCAGCATGGTTGGGCTCTATGAGGACCCCATTTGGGTTGTGGATTATCAGCATCTCAAGTTATCCTCACATAGGGGAAAGAGGGCAAAACATTTCTCTGTGGTCCATTTTATAAGGGCACTAATTCCATTCTTGAGGGCTCCACCCTCATGATCTAATTACTTCCCAAAGGCATTACCTCCTAACACCACCACATTAGGGGTTAGGATTTCAACATACACATTCTGGGGGACACATTCAGTACATTGCAAGCTATGTGAAAAGTATGTTGTTGTTGTTTTTTTGAATTGGAGTCTCACTCCATCTCCCAGGCTGCAGTGCAGTGGACCACTCACGGCCACCCCAGTGTCAACTCACTGGGCTCTAGTGATCCTTCTGCCTCAGCCTTCCAAGTAGCTGGAACTACAGATGCGCACTACCACGCCTGGCTAATGTTTTATTTATTGTAGAGACGAGGTCCCACCTAGTTGCCCAGGCTGGTCTCGAACCCGTGGGCTCCGGCAATCCTCTCAAAGTGCTGGGATTACAGCTTGAGCCACTGTGTCCAGCTGAAAATACATATTTTTGAGGATTAAAAAAGATCACCAATCATTTTAAATTACGGTGCTAAGGTAACATGCACATGGCTAGTGATTTCTGCTTTCCTAAGTACAGTTATTTTATTACCAATCATTTTGTTAAATGGATGAATAAAAAAATCATTTTTAAGCTTAGCTTTAAATATTTATTTTTTAATTTTAAGTCCATTTATTCAAGTCTATCAATGAGTCAAATCTGAAAAGACTTCTGAACACAAAGAATACCTGGGGATTTAAGGTTGCCTCTCCTTCAATTCCACAGAAGAATGAAACCTTTGAAAATGTTCTTCTGGTCCCTGTGATGGTTACAAAGCTCGACTACAGATGTCACATCAAAGGACAAGCCACATATCTAAGCTTTATTTGGGTACCAAGGTTGCAGGAGCTTGACACCCCTACTGGATTTCAAGCATGGGCTAGGTGAGAAAGGGTGCAACCCTTCCCACTTTTAAAAGACATGAAGAGAAACCAAAGAAAAGTTGACCACAACTTTAAATGAATAGCTGCCCATAAATTCTGACCATAATAATTGATGTAGTCCTACCCTGGAGATTCTTTCTGACCACTGCTACCAATATTCACTCTCCTTCCTCAGACTCCCACAACTTCCTTCTGGCTCAACATTCCAGGTTTGTCTTGTCAAGTTGTATTCTCTAATATCCAATGGTCTCATACAGATTTGGCACATCTTCAATCCATCCCTTTCATGATTTCTATACTTTGTAACCTATCTCCTTTAGCTCCCATGATCCTGCAGTTTATTGTGCTCTCTCTAACATCTGACTGATCCTTCTCCTTCCTATAAAAGACTCTGTAATAGATAATCTACCAATGTCCCCAGAAATTAATAATCAACCCCTTCTTCAATTCTATTGACAGTTACCACAGGAATCCTTCTCTACTCTTTGAAAGCTAAATAACTGATCAACTATAATCTGACCCAACTAACTCATTTTCCTTTCATTTTTTCCCCTACATTCAAATAGGTATTTTCCAACCAAGTTATGTACCTTAATGGGAAAGGGGTTTAACATAGAGTTATAAGTACAGACATTGGGGACATTGGGGAAAGACACTGGTTTTGGTGTCAGCTAGACCTGTGTCTAAGCTGGACTAGTGTTTAAGACCAAGTTTCCTCTTAATGCATGCCGCTATATTCTTTTTTTTTTTTTGGAGTTGGAGTCTCACTCTGTTGCCCAGGCTGGAGTGCAGTGGCACAGTCATGGCTACTCCAGCATCAAGCTGCTGGGCTCTGGCAATCCTTCCACCTCAGCCTTCCAAGTAGCCAGAACTACCGGCACACGCAACTACGCCTGACTAATTTTTTGTTTGTTTGTTTGTTTTTGAGTTGGAGTCTCACTCTGTCACCCAGACTGGAGTGCAGTGACCGCTCCTGGCCACCACAGCCTCGACCTGCTGGGCTCCGGCGATCCTTCTGCCTCAGCCTTCCAAGTAGCTGGAACTACAGGCACGCGTTACCACGCCCAGCTGATTTTTGATTTATTGTAGAGATGCGGTCTTGCCAAGTTGCCCAGGCTGGTATCAAACCCACAGGCTCAGGCAATCCATTCACCTTGGCCTCCCAAAGTGCTGGGACTTCAGGCTGAGCCACCGAGACCAGCCTATGCTGCTATATTCTGACTTCAACTCTGGGTTCCTGACACCTTCAACCATTCCATTCAGTTTTTGTTTTTTTAAATTTAGTCTTTCTTAGTGTTATGTGTATAGTCTATTCTCTTCCTTGAAGAAAATGTTTCCTTTTTAGTCCCTTCCTTTTTTACCTGTATCGTTACATTTTACCGACCAAAATAGTCAAATCTCCCCTATAACGCACACAGACCCAAAAGAGTTCTCTTGATCCTGCCTACCTCAAGAAAATTCACCACTCAAATTCTTGACGTCATAGTCTATGCTTGCTTCTTTTGCACACTTAAAAGTATCCTCCAATCAAAGTTTTGATCCTAACTCTAATACATTACTGTACTCTAAAAAGGTCATGAGTGACCTAATGTTCAAATCAGAACATCTTCCAATGACCATTTCTCCATTTTGACACAATCTAGTCCTGAACCCAGTTTGTAGTAGACTCTATCGGTAGCCCACTCAGCATCTATTTACCTACCCTAATTCCTTACAGAATGCCATCTGGTTCAGTTTCCAACCTGCCCTGAGACATCCACATAACTCAGGGAAACATGAAATATTATCCATAATTAATAGATAAAAGAAAAGCACTCAGAACTCCTTAGTTTTGTTCTCTATTTTGATGAAAATTTGGTGATTACATGGTATCCCAAACAGATTTCTGACATATGTTTTACAATTTGCATAGTTGATTTTGTTCCTTCTGATGGTTCTATCATGACTCTGACAGTTACAAAAACACTCTCTTAGAGAAAAACTCTCTTAGAAAAAACTCTCTTAGAGAGAGGCCCGCTCCCCAACTCCCCCGTCATAATGGTAAGTTTCTAACACCAGTCTTCCCTCATACCTTTCTCCTCACCTATTGCTATGGTTTGAATATATATCCCCTCCAAAACTCGTGTTGAAATCTATTCCCCAATGTGAAAGTATTGACAGATGGGCCTTTGAGAGGTGATTGAACCATGAGGAGTCTACACTCATAAACAGCTTAATCTAAGTGCATACACATTTTAAGAAAGGAAAAAACTGCATTAAAATGGCAACACTCAATATATACCAATAACAAAAGATGAACACAAGTCACATTTGACTTCTGCAATTAGAAGAGGTGCTCAAAGTAGTTACTATCAGCATCCAGACACTTCTGATTATGGCAAAGTACTGCAAGACTTGTTCCTGGATCTTCCCTTGTACACACCAAACACAGTACTATGCGTCTCAATCTTATCACGAGTGTGTGCAAGTATTGGGTGTGTTGGAGGTTTTGTTGCATACTCAGGCCTCCATTGTCATTGTACTTCCATAACATTCTCAAATTTCAAATACCACTTCAAAATGGTCGTGAGCTCCTCAAACAACAACTATGATTCTGTCATTTTTTAGACTGTCCTGCATGTCACATGGTGACACTACCTTCATTTGATTAATACCATCTTTCGAGCAAACATCATACTACACATTACTACTATAATTCAATTCAACTTTGAAAGGTAACACATAAAGCCGGGCTCGGTGGCTCAGCCTATAATCCCGCGCCTTTGGGAAACTGAAGTGAGTGGATTGCCTAAGCCCGCGGGTTCGAGACCCGCCTGGGCAGCGAGACCTCATCTCTACAATAAATCAAAAAATCAGCTGGGCGTGGTAGTGCATGCCTGTAATTCCGGCTACTTGGAAGGCTGAGGTGGATGGATCGCCGGAGCCCAGCAGGTCGAGGCTGCGGTAGCCGGGAGCGGCCACTGCACTCCAGTCTGGGCTACAGAGTGAGACTCCAACTCAAAAAAAAAAGAAAAGTATCACATAGATAACATCTCTTAAAATTTGTATACATTTTTTGGTACCCTGGGATTCATGGATTAATGGGCTATTGGATTAATGGGTTATTAGATTAATCATAGAAGATGAACTGGTACTTCATAAGAAGAGAAAAAAGACCTGCGCCGGCATGCTGGTCATGTGATGCCCTGTGCCACTTTGGGATTCTTCAGAGAATCCTCTTCAGCAAGAAGGCTCTCATCAGATATAGCCCCTTGACCTTGACATCTCAGCATTCATAACTGTAAGAAATAAGATCCTTTCTTTAAATAAACTACTCAGTTTCAGCTATTCTAAGTAAAAGAAAATTAACTAATATACCTATTAACTCTTTCTTTAGGTCTCAAGGCTCTTATAATATCTTTCCCATCTTGATGGTTTTATTGCAAATCACAAAATTAGAAAACCACGGGTATAGACTTACACATTTCTAATTTATTAATTTAGCATATGGTCATTCTCAGCTTGCCACAGTTCTTTATTTTTACTTGTTGAGAAATAGAAATATACATTGGATTGCAAAGTGGTTTTTTTGTTTTTCTGTTTGTTTTTTGAGTCAGAGTCTCACCCTGTCACCCAGGCTAGAGTGCTCTGGCGATCCTTCTGCCTCAGCCTTCCAAGTAGCCAGAACTACAGGCACGCGCTACCACACCCAGTTAATTTTTTTATTTATTGTAGAGACGAGGGTTCACCAAGTTGCCCAGGCTGGTCTCAAATCCCTGAGCTCAGATAATCCTCTCATCTCGGCCTCCCAAAGTGCTGGGATTACAGCCTTGAGCTACTGTACCTGGCCACAAAGTGCTTTTCAATGATTGCTTTGTTCGGGGAAAAATTACAACATTGGCAATAAATCCTGTGTTCATTTGTGTACCTTTTTTAAATCATACCTTGTGGCTTTTGCTGACTTAAGAGAGACCACATGCTTACAGAAGTTTCATCTTTACTATATAAACAGTCTGATAATCTTCCAGAACATTTCTTAAATCATTAATAACAGTGCCTGAGCTACACGTTAGAGGAACTGAACTGGACTGAGACAACAATATTATTATTTCATTTCTAAAAGTACTTAACAAGTTGAAAATATTTATTAATAAATGCAGTTTGACCCCTCCCCCCAAAAAATCTTCCTCGTCTCTGAGCCATCAATCTTTCTTTGTACAAAATTTTAACACAAGGACAGTGACATACCCTTTATTCTTCTCTTTTTAGTTCCCTCTGTCAAAATAAGTTTTCACATGCATTACCAAATAACCTTTTACATTTTATCATTTAATTGCCACAGTAGCCTTAGAAACAAGACATCTATATCATCTTGCAAACAGGGAAACTAAGTCCCAGAGAGACTTAGTGACAATCCAAGTTGACATATGTAAAAGCAGCAGAAACAGATCTGGAATCTGTTCAGTACATCAATATTTACTGGGCACCAACCATATGGCAAGGGCTCCAAAAGCCAGTGCTCCTTAAAATCTGCTGATGCAGCATGGATAAAAGAAAGTCAACCTTGTTTCCTGTCCGGTCACTAGTTATGTGACTGTGACAAGACTTGAGTCTCAGTTTCTTCTCCTCTGTGAAATGAAGGTGTTAGATAAATGATCTCCACTAGCCCTCACATCTGGTGATTTTACATGGTATTCTGTAAATTATCATCAGAATGACCAACGCTGAATCATTAACAGGACTAGTCCATTCACTCACTGGCCAAATACAGAATGAAAATGTACAGAGGCCATGCTTCTATGTGTTTGGGAATTATCATATACAAAGTAGGCATAACCTCCACCATCATTGAATTTACAATCTAGTGCAAAGGGGCAATGCAACAATAACAAAGAAACAACCAAGGTCATTTCCTGATAATGAGAAGTACATCAATAAAACTAAATTTTTCCCAAAAGAGGTGACATCTAAGCCGAGATTTGATAAGAAGTCAGGCACACAAAAATTTAGGAGAAAAGTATTCCAGCAGAGAAACACAAAGTTCTTTAAAAAGGGCAACAGGGGCTCTAGTCTCTCTCTCTCTCTCTCTCTGTCACTCTCTCCCTCTCTGCAGCTCTCTCCCCACCTCTCTCCCACTTCCTCTCTCTTTCTCTCTCTCTCTCTCTCTCTCTCTCTCTCTCTCTCCACAGACACTTTCCCTTTTTCCCTTATAACCGCTGCTTTAATAAATCTCTTGGCCTTAAAAAAAAAAAAGAAGGCAACAGGGGCTGGGCTCAGTGGTTCAGCCTGTAATCCCAGCACTTTGGGAAGCTGAGGTGAATAGACTGCCTGAGCCCGCGGGTTTGAAGCCAAGTTGGGCAACTTGGCAGGACCTCATCTCTATAATAAATCAAAAAATTACCCAGGCATGGTAGCACATGCCTGTAGTTCCAGCTACTTGAAAGACTGAGGCAGAAGGATTGCGGGAGCCCAGCAGGTCAACACTGGGGTGGCTATGAACGTGCCACTGCATTTCAGCCCAGGCAATGGAGTGAGACTCAGACTCAAAAAAAAAAGGGGGGGGGGGGGGAACAGGTCATTAGTTTCATTAATTAGAAAGCCTGAGCATTCTACTGCTTTGCCCATCTTCATTTTCTTCTGTGAATTAAACATATGAAATGCAATTATTGCCTTTCACCTGCTGGGAGAGTGTGCATATTAATCCGTCCTCCAGGAAAGAATACTTTTTAGGTGTAAATATGGCTTCCATAATTGACCCTCAAGGACTATAATAAAAGAACCAAAAGATACAGGGAATACCTTTGGGGCCAACAAAAAGAGAGAGTAGAGTGACTCCTTTCAGATTAATAAAAAGGAGAAAGAAGTCAGAATTCATGGGGAGTAGAAATTTCACATCACTCCAAGGCAGGACCTAAAAAACTTCACAAGCCAAGATATGACATATACCATGGATTGCCAAGGGAGGCTGGACCCCTGGGACCAGAAAACTCCACTTTAGGAGGAAGTTCTGTGCTTCAAAGTCCAGTCAAAGTGATGTAATGAGCCTGCATCTTAAGGCCTACTCTCTGCTCTAACCACACATCAACATTAAATATAAAAAGAGATAAGATGGTCTCTGAAACAAGATAAATCTAGTAAAAAGCAGAAACTGATGAAAATGCAAGTGTAAGGCTAAAGCTTTAGGGATGCTGGAGCCCAGGACCAAGGAGCACACAGAGGGTACCTGAGGGCAATATGCTCACTGATTGCAACTGAAAAGAGGACCAAGGAGAGGAGTGGAGAAAGTCAACCTGAGTATATACAATAGGTAGGAAGAAGCCCAAAGCATAAAGCACAGATACAGCCACATTACCCATACCTGGAAGTATGCAGAATTTTCCTGATGCTGCTTTTGGGGAAAAGTCTTACCAAGTAATATAAAACCTAGTTCTAAGCTAAGAGAAAAAGACAGGTAAGAAATCATTTGAGTCAGAGAAAATTGTTAAAACAAACATGTCAAACTAACAGAAAAACTATCTAAAACATTAAGAAAACTAATACTAAGGTATGCAAGAAATAAGTCAAAAACAATAATTTCAATCCATATGAATTAATATTATAGAAGAGACTGAAAAAAAAGACTAAAATAAATAGTTATAGGATCCTCAAAGAACAAATGAAAGAAAAACATGCTTAAAATGGAAAACAGATATGAAACAAAATAAAATTCCCTCTTCTCATACCTCTCTCTTTTCCCTGTTCTCATATAGATATAAATCTATATGCCTACATATGTATTTGTATACAGATAAGTATATACACATGGATATATATCTATATATTTGAAAGTTCCAGGTGAAGCATGGAAATAAAAAATACAGTCAATAAATAACTAGTTAACAGAAAAGATAAACTCTAGAATGGACACAGTAAAAAAGAAAACCAGTAAATTTACAAAATAGTATTAAAGAATTCAGCTAGAGTACAGCATGGAAAAAAGAAAAACAATGTTTACAGTACTAAGAGAGATGAAGATAAGATTCAGAGGTACTGATATATGCCTAATTGGAGTTTCAAAAGAACATAAGAGAAAATGTTAGAAAAGTAACATCTAAAAAGATATACACTAAGGATTTTCAAAATAAAAAAAGTATGTTCTCAATTTGAACATACACTGAGGAAGATAAGTTAAAATTAATTCATCTACAGATATAGTAAAGTAAAACTGCAGAAATCTTTGGATAAAGAAAAAATCTTAAAAGCTATCTGAGGAAAGAAAAAAGAATTACAACTCATTGTAACATGATAACGGTTATAAATATCAGCAGTCTCTATCATTTAAAGTACTTAAGGAATGTAATTATCAATAACAAATTATTTGCATATTTAAGCAGTCAAATAGAGGGCAGAAGAAAACTAACCCAATATTTATAAATACAATGATGAGAATGGAAAGCTCTCTAGAAGACCTCTAAAAAAGAACCACCAAATGATAAATTCATAGAAGAAAATGGAACAAAGAACAGATGAGATAAATTTTAAAAATACTAAGAATACAGATTAAAATACAAATATATTACCAATTATGTTAAATATGAACAGACTACTATTCAAATTAAAAAATTAAGATTGCCCATCTAAATTTTACAAAAGAATATACTTCTTATAAGAGACACATCTAAAATACAAGGATAAGAAAGGACAAGATGGCCAACTGTAGATGTTGGATGACCGCCACTCTCAGCAAAGAAATCTAAAAGGAGGAGTTAGATTGGTGCTTTGAGAATCTACCTGGAAACCCAAGCTGAGGTTTATCAGACAGACACCTGGGCACATGGAGAAGGGACACTCTAAGCCCCAACCACCCTCAGGAATGACCTGGATAAAAGATCTGGAGAGAACTCTTGGAGAAAGAAGTGGTGAGCGAACAGGAGAGCTTTTACATACCGCTGGAAGCTCTGCAGTCCTAGCCAAGGAAAAGATGGTCCAGATCCTCCTCTCCACCCTTTCCCACACTGGCCAGGCACAGATAGCTGCCCAAAATCAGAACACAGATTCCAGTGGAATCCATGCAGAGTCTGGAGATCTCCAGTCCCCAGTAAGCCCTAGTGCTGGTGACGGGCAAATCCTCATGGAGAGGTTCTATGAGCTCACACTACAGGGGTGGTCTGAGCTGCAAGGGTGCTCACCCACCCTGCCCCCCAGTCCTTAGCAGAGGCAACATACCCACTTTGGAGATATTTCTCCAACAGCACAAGCACCCATCTCAGTCCCAGATTATGGTTACAAACATGGCTCGCCCTCAGAGGGCTGCCATCCTGCAATTGTCCCTCCCATGGAGCAGGGTTGGGAACTAGGGGGTGGTGTACCTTTTCACAGCGTGGTGGTAGAGGCCCTGCCTACCCATAGACTGAACGAAAAACACCATTTTTCTGCCAGCAAGGCAGTGGTCTCCCTCCTAACCCTGTGCTAGAGGAGCAGACTTGCATAGAAAGGAGGAGGCCACTTCATGCCTCCCCCAGAACATCTGTGCCACAATAGTCATGGGGCTCCTCCTGGTTACCTGTCAATATTGCTGACAGATTATGTTAGTTGAGGAGAGGAACACTGAGCTCCAACCAGCCAGAGACCCTGGCACTAGTGCAGGAGGAAAAACCCCCTGATCTGGAGGGAAGGACTTTCCCCACTCCCACCAACGATACCAGTAAAGCAGTACCAGTCAGTTTCCTCCCAGGCCACCATATATTCTACTACCTCTGCACCTTCCATAGGCAGAACAAAGGAACGAAGTCAAGGAAGAAAGCAACATAAACTGTCACCCCAACAATAGCAGCATTATCAAATAAAAAATAACAAAACAAAAAATAAGAGTAGGGACTGCCCTCACAGGTGAGGAAGAATCAGTGAACAAACATCAGGAATCCCCAAAGTCTTAATGATTCAACACACACAAAGGGGCTTCTCAGATGCCAAGCAATGGAACTTATCCTGAATGATCTGCACCTGATGATAGATATATAATTCGGACTATGGATGGCAAAGTGACTCAATGAGATCCAGGACAAAGTGAACATTCAAATCAAACAGTCTACACAAACAGCACAGAAAGTGAAAGCTGAACTTCAGGAAATGAAGAATTCTCTCCTAGAATTTTAAAGCACAATAGCAAGAATTAACAGCAGAATCAACCAGGCAGAGGAAAGGATCTCAGAGCTTGAAGAATGAATAACTGAATTAGACCTGTCTGACAAAAATCAGGAAAAAACAATTAGGAAAAATGAGCAAAGCCAATGAGAGGTTTGGGATATGTAAAGAGACTAAATCTATGGCTGATTGGCACACCTAAGAGAGAAAGGGAAACGGAGCATAACCTAGATAAGCCTTCCAAGATGTCATCTAAGAAAATTTTCCCTATCTCACTAGAGAGGCAACCAATACAGACACAAGAAATTCAAAGAACTCCTGCAAGGTATTGCATGAGAAGACCATTCTTAAGGCATATAATCAGACTTGCGAAGATGAGCATGAATGAACAAATCTTAAAGAAAGCTAGAGACAAGGGAAAGACCACCTACCCAGGGAGACCCATCAGAATTGCTGAAGACCTTTTAGCAAAAACCTTATAAGCCAGAAGAGGATGGGGACCCATCTTTAACATTCTTCTTTTTTTTTTTTTTGAGTTGGAGTCTCACTCTGTCACTGAGGCTAGAGTGCAGTGGCACACACAGCTACCCCAGCATCGACCTGCTGGGCACCGGCAATCTTTCTGTCTCAGCCTTCCAAGTAGCTGGAACTACAGGTGCACGCTACCACACCTGGTTAATTTTTGATCTTATTGTAGAAATGAGGTCTCACCAAGTTGCCCAGGCTGGTCTCAAACCTCTGGAGGCTCAGGCAATCCACTCGCCTTGGCTTCTCAGAGTGCTGGGATTACAAACTGAGCCACCAAGAATGGCCAGCAATCTTAAAGGAAAGCAATTCCAGCCAATAATTTCCTATCCCACCAACCTAAGCTTCTTAATGAAGAATTCAAATCCATCCCAGATATGCACTCCCCAAGAGAATATGCCATCTCCAAACCAGTCATTCAGAAGATGCTTAAGAAAGTTATAAGCTCAGAAATGAAAACATGGTTTTATCCATTACAAAAGTATAGGTAAGCACAGAGCTTACAGACAATACAAATAATACATAAAGCCTAGAACACAAAGTAGATACTTAATAACAACATGCCAGGAATAAATTCCCACATATCAAAATTAACATTAAAAATTGAATATGCCACTTAAAAAGCACAGAGTGACAAATTGGATATAGCAGCATTATCCATCCTTCTACTGCCTTCAGGAAACCCATCTCACAGCAAACAACACCTACAGGCTCACAATAAAGGGCTGGAGAAAGATCATCCAGGCAAATAGAAAACAAAAAAGAGCAGAAGTAACTATTCTTATATCAGATGAAACAGACATTAAACCAACAAAAGTTTCAAAAGACAGGGAAGAGCACTACATAATGATAAAGGCCTCAATCCACCAGCAAGAAATATCCATCTTGAATGTATAATACCCAACATTGGAGCACTCAGATTTATAAAACAACTGCTAATTAATCTAAGAGAGAACATAAACAGATATACAATAATAACTGGAGACTCCAATACTCCACTAACAGCTTTAGACAGATCATCAAGGCAGAAAACTAACAAAGAAATCTGGAACCTTAACTTGGCACTGGATCAATTACAACTAATAGACATCAACAGAACACTTTACCCAACAACCACAGAATATACATTCTTCTCATCAGCACATAGAACATACTCTAAGATCAACCACATGCTTAGACATAAATGAGGTGTAAACAAATTTCAAAAGGATCATATCAAGTATCATCTCAGACCACCAATGCCAACTGGAATCCCCCCCCAAAAAAACACACAAATAAGTGGAAATAAAACAACATACTTCTGAATGACTTTTGAGCTAACATAGAAATCAAGACAGAAATAAAAAAATTCCTAGAAACAAAAACAAAGACACAACTTAAGAAAACCTCTGAGATACCATGAAAACGATGCTGAGAGGGAAGTTTATAACACTGCAGACACACATCAAGGAAACAGAGAAATCTCAAGCAAACAGTCTAATGTCACAACTAAGGGAGCTGGAAAGATAAGAAAAAGCCAATTCCCAAACAAGTAGAAGAATGGAAATTATCAAAATAAATTCACAGCTAAATGAAATAGAGACAAAAAAAAATATCATACAAAGATCAGTGAGTTTAAAAGCTGGTTCTTTGAAAGGATAAATCATATTGACAGACCCTTGGTGAGATTAACAAAAAATAAAAAGAGAGAAAATTCAAATAAACATAATTATAAATGAAAACAGTAACACTACAAATGGACCTAAAGAAATACAAAAGATTATCAGAGATTACTACAAACTTCCATAAGCAAATAAACCAGAAAGTCTA
Source organism: Carlito syrichta (assembly GCF_000164805.1). NCBI lineage: Eukaryota > Metazoa > Chordata > Mammalia > Primates > Tarsiidae > Carlito > Carlito syrichta. The sequence continues at coordinate 43,749 of NW_007257347.1, read as the reverse complement.
GAGGAAGTGGAGAAATTCCTGGCAACATACAACCTCCCAAAATTGAAACAGGAAGAAACTTAAATCCTAAACAGATCAATAACAACCCAATAAATTAATTCCATAATAAGAAACCTTCCACCAAAATAAAGCTCTGGGTCAGATAGTTTCTCAGATGAATTCGACTAGATGTATGAGAAAGAGCTGATACCAATCCTATTGAAAGTATTCCAGGTCAGGCTTGGTGGCTCAGCCTGTGATCCCAACACTTTGGGAGGCCAAGGCAAGTGGATTGCCTAAGTCTGCAGGTTTGAGACCAGCCCAGGCAACTTGATGAGACCTCATCTCTACAATATATCAAAAATTAGCTGGGTGTGGTACCACATGCCTGAACTTCCGGCTACTTGGAAGGCTGAGACGGAAGGATCACTGGAGTCCAGTAGGTCGATGCTTGATGCTGGGGTGGCCATGAGCATGCCACTACACTCCAGCCTGGGCAACAGAGTGAGACTCCAACTCAAAAAAAAAAAAAAAAAGAAGAAGAAGAAAAAAATATTCCAACAAGGAAAGAAGACTTCAGGCCAATTTCCCTGATGAATATAGATACAAAAATTCTCAACAAGATTCTTGCAAATTGCATCCAACAGCACATTACAAGGACCATTCATCATGACCAAATGGACTCCATTGCCAGGATGCAAGGCTTATTCAATATATACACAAAGCAATAAATGTAATCCACCACATAAACAGATGTAAAACCAAGAACCTGATGATCTCAATAGATGCAGAAAAAGCATTTGATAAAATGGAACATATTTTCTTGATAAAAATTCTCAAACACCAAGGCATTGAAGGAACATTCCTAAAAAAATAATAATAATAGTCATCAATGACAAATCGGCAGCCAACATGATACTTAACAGGCAGTAGCTAGAAGCATTCCCTCTGAGAACTGGACCAAGACAAGGATGTCCTCTTACTACTCCTATTTAACATAGCACTGAAAGTCCTAAACAGAGAAATCAGGTAGGAGAAAGAAAAAAGACATATTTAAATAGGAAAAGAGGAATTTAAATTATCTTTCATCACAGATAATATGACTCTGTACTTAGAAAACCCTACAGAGTCAGCCAAACTTCCTTGCACAGATAGACAACTTAAGTAACGTTTTAGGATACAAAATTAATGTGCAATAATCAGGCTGAAACCCAAATAAAAAATACAGTCCCATTCAAAATAGACACACACACTCACACACATAAACACACACACACACACACACACACACACACACAAACACACAAACCTCTGCATCCACTGAATCAAAAATGTAAAAGATCTTTACAGTGAGAACAAAGACTGCTCAAAGAAATTAAAGATGGCACAAATAGAGGAAGATCTCTTGCTCATAAATTGGAAGAATCAAATTGTCAAAATGTCCACTCTACCCAAGGCAATCTAGAAATTCAAAACAATCTCAATCAAACTACCAGCACCATCTTTCAAATACCTAGAAAAGACTATATTGAAATTCATATGGAAGCAAAACAGAGCTTGAATAGTTAAAGCAATTCTCAGCAAAAAGAATAAAACTGACAGCTTCACACTCCCAGACTTCAAACTCTACTACAAGGGTACAGTAACCAAAACACTATGGTACTGGTACAAAAATAGAGACATGGATCAATAGAACAGAACAGAGAACTTGAAAAGAAAACCACAGACCTTCCACCAACTCATCTTTGACAAAACTGAAAAAAACAAACATTGAGGAAAGGAAACACTATTTCACAAATATTGGTGGGAAAACCAGCTAGTCACAGCAGAATAGTGAAATTGGACCCCTACCTATGACCATGTACAAAAACTTAACTCAGGCTGGGAGCAGTGACTCAAGCCTGCCATGCCAGCAATTTGGGAGGCCAAGGTGAGATGATTGCCTGAGCCCAGGGGTTCAAGATCAGCCTGGGCAATTTGGTGAGATCTCGTCTCTACAATAAATCAAAAAATAAGCCAGGCATGGTAGTGCATGCCTGCAGTTCCTGCTACTTTGAAGACTGAGGCAGAAGGATCATCTGAGTCCAGCAGGTCGATGCTCGGGTTGCCATGAGCATGCCATTGCACTCTAGCCTGGGCAATGGAGTGAGACTAAAACTCAAAAAAAAAAAAAAAAAAAGAGCTGGACTTGGTGGCTCAGCCTGTAATCCCGTACCTTTGGGAGGCTGAGGTGAGCGAATTGCCTGAGTCCGCGGGTTCGAGACACGCCTGGGCAACTTGGCGAGACCTCATCTCTACCATAAATAAATTAAAAAATTAGCCTGGCGTGGTAGCATGTGCCTGTAGTTCCAGCTACTTGGAAGGCTGAGACAGAAGGATTGCTGGCGCCCAGCGGAAGAGGCTGCAGTGGCCGAGAGCAGCCACTGCACTCCAGTCTGGGCGACAGAGTGAGACTCCAACTCAAAAAAAAAAAAAAATTAACTCAAAACGTATCAAGGATTTAAATGTAAAACAACTATAAGAATCTTATAAGAAAACCTAGGGAACACTCTTTTGGACATCAGCCTAGGCAAAGAATTCAGAGCTAGGTCCTCAAAAACAAATGCAGTAAAAACTAAAATTGACAGCTGAGATCTTATCAAGCTAAAAAGTTTTTGCATAGTAAAATAAACCATCAAGAGAGTAAAGAGACATTCCACAGAATAGGCAAAAATATTTGCAAGCTATTCACCCAACAATGGCCTAACATCCAAGATCTGTAAGGTACTTTAGTGAAATGACAGGAAAAAAATAACCCCATTAAAAAATGAACAAAGGACATGAACAGACTTTTCTCAAAGAAAGACATAGAAGCAGTCAACAAATATATTTTTAAAAGCTCAGCATCACTAATCATAAAAGAAATGCAAATCAAAACTACGAGATACCATCTCACACTGGACAAGATGGTTATCATTAAAAAGTCAAAAAACAATAGGTGTTGCAAAGGCTGCAGAGAAAGGAAAAGCTTATACACTTTTGGTGGGAATATATGCTAGTTCAACCTTTGTGAAAAGCATTGGAGATTTCTCAAAATTTGGAGCTACCATTTGACCCAGCAATTCCACTCTTGGGAATATACCCAAAGAAACATGAATTGTTCTACCAAGAAGACACCTGCAAATATACATTTATTGCAGCACTGTTCACAATAACAAAGACATAAAACCAACGCAGATGCCCATCAAAGGGGGGTGGGATAAAGAAAATGTGATGCATACACGCCATGGAATACTATGCAGCCATAAAGAAGAACAAAATCATGTAATTCGCAGCAAAATGGAAGCAACTGGAGAACATCATTCTAAGTGAATTATCACAGAAAAAAAACCAGAATACCGTATGTTCTTATGGTTTAAGTGGGCACTAAACCAGAATACCGTATGTTCTTACGGTTTAAGTGGGCACTAAACATTGGGCAAGAACAGACAATGGATATTGCTAAAGGAGGAAGGAATAGATGGGCTATAAGGGATAAAAATACCCATTGGGTACCATGTCTACCATAGGGTGACAGGGAGGACTCATCAGGAGCCCACACCTTGCCTTCACGCAATATACTTAGGTACCAAATTCTCATATGTACCTCATGATTCTAAAATGTTTTAAAAAGTACAAGAAAGGTATTTCATATACAAACTGTCCAAAAGAATTATAGTATTAAACCCATAGTATCAGATAAAGTAGACTTTAAGATAAGAACTCTATACTGCCTGGGGAATGGGCCACCTGAGACTCAACTCCCGCCACCATACAATATGTCATGTAACAAACATTCATGTGTACCCTCGAATCTAAAATAAGAATGGAAAAAAGACAAGAACTGTAATTTGATATAAAAAATTATACATATAACATATATTATGAATATATATTATAAATTATATATAACAAGTATATTTAGATTTTAAAGATTATATATAATAAATAACAGGCCGGGCTTGGTGGCTCAGCCTATAAATCCCAGCACTTTGGGAGGCCAAGGCGAGTAGATTGCCTGAGCATGGTGGGTTTGAGATTAGCCTGGGCAACTTGGTGAGATCTCGTCTCTACAATAAATCAAAAATTAGCCAGGTGTGGTAGTCCACGCCTGTAGTTCTGGCTACTTGGAAGATGAGGCGGAAGGATCGCAGGAGCCCAGCAGGTTGACGCTGAGGTGGCCGTGAGTGTGCCACTGTACTCCAGCCTGGGTGATGGAGTGAGACTCCAACTAAAAAACACACACACACACACACACACACACACACACACACAAATACAGAGAGAGAGAGAGAGAGAAGTTCTAAGTTCTTACTGTGTTGCCCAGGTCAGTCTCAAACTCCTTACTCCTCAAGCAATCCTCCCATCTCAGTCTCCAAATGTGCTGAAATTACATTGGAGGGTAGGTGGCACAAGCCACTACACCCAGTCAAAAAATTAATATTTTATAAAAATAAATTGGTCAACACAAATGAAAGACAAAAGCTTGAAATTTCCCGAATAATGTAGTTGCAAAATATGTAAAGCAAAAATTAATTGCCAGGACTTGAAAAAATAAAAGAGCCGGGTTCAGTGGCTCAGCCTGTAATCCCGCGACTTTGGGAGGCTGAGGTGAGTGGATTGCCTGAGCCCGCAGGTTCAAGACCCGCCTGGGCAGCGAGAGCTCATGTCTACAATAAATCAAAAAATCAGCCGAGCGTCATAGCGCATGCCTGTAATTCCGGCTACTTGGAAGGCTGAGGCGGAAGGATCTCCGGAGCCCAGCAGGTTGAGGCTGCGGTGGCCGGGAGCGGCCACTGCACTCCAGTCTGGGCAACAGAGTGAGACTCCAACACAAAAAAAATAAATAAATAAAAAGAAAAAGAAAAAACATAATATAGGAGACACAAAGATACCTTTCTCAGAAACTGCAATAACGAATTCAGTTTTATAAATCAATAAGGAGGTGGGGTGTGGTGGCTCAGCCTGTAATCCCAGCACTTTGGGAGGAGGCGAGAGGATTGCCTATGCCTGGGGTTTAAAGACCAGCCTGGGGAACTTTGTGAGACCTCGTCTCTACAATATATCACAAAAGCTAGCTGGACGTGTGCATCTGTAGTTCCAGCTACTTGGGAGGCTGAGGCAGAAGGATCACCTGAGCCCAGCAGGTTGAGGCTTTGGTAGCCATGAGCATGCCACTGTACTCCAGCCTGGGCAACAAAGAATGAGACTCCAACTCAAAAAATAAAAATAAAAAATCAATAAGGATACAGTAATTTTGAACAGCACAATAAATAAATTTGATGCATTTGACAGACATGGGATATTTCATCTGACAATTATAGAATGTACTTTATTTTCAAATTTGCATGGAACATTTTTTTTACAAGATAACCATTTTTTGTGTCATAAAGAAAGCCAGGGTATAATTAATTTAGAAGTCAATTAAAAAACAAACTATACATACACATATATATATATTCACACATATCTAGGTATTTATACAGATATATACATATGTACATATATATACCAAAAGTGTATGTATAGATCAAAAACAAATTCCCAACTAAGTGGAAATTATGCAAAATTCTTCTTAATAATTCATGAATCAAAGACTAGAAAATATTTTCACGTGAAAGATAAGGAGAATATGAGCATCAACAAATGGTGCTAGGACAGCTAGATATTTGCATTTAAAAAATGAAAAGGGACACCTACCTCACACTCACAATACAAACATTAATGCAAAATGTGACATAGACTCAAATACAAGAACTAAAATGATAAAACTCTTAGAAGAAAACAAAGGAAAAAAATCTCTGTGACCTTGAGTTAAGCTTTCTTTTTTAGATATGACACCAAATCCACATGTAACAACAGTAAAAGGTTAGAATACATCTAGATTTAAAACTTTATTGCTTCCGTGTTTTTACTTTTGAAGAAAGTGAAAGGACAACCCACAGAAAAAAAGAAAATATTTACAAATTACATATATAATCTAAAGGTATACATATACTTTATATATTGATATAAAGTGATAAAAAACTCTTACAACTCAAAAATAAAAAGACAACTCAATTTTTTAAATGTCTAAAGAATTTAAATTGACATAACAACATACAGTTGACCACTAAGGACCTGAAAAGATGTTTGATATCATTTATCACCAGGGAAGTGCAAATCAAAACCACAATGGGATACCACTTTGCACCCACTAGGATGGTTATAATAAAAAAGAGAAAATGGCTATCAAGTGTTGGTGAGAACATGGAAAAAATGAAATGCTCATACATTGCTAAAGGGACTGTAAATAACGTAGCTACCTTGGAAACTACATTGACAGTTTCTCAAGAGTTATCATATGACTCAGAAGGTTCACTCTTGGTAATATATCCAAGAGAAATGAAAACATAACATATGTCTATCTACACAAATGCTTGTAGCAGCATTATTTGTAATTGGCATAAAGGGAAAACAACCCAAATTTTCACTAACTAATAATAAATAAAAAGTGATATATCCAAAAAGTGAATTATTGTCAGTCATAAAAATTAAATAAATTACCTATACATACTTCAATATAGATGAAGTTTGAAAACTTTGTGATAAGTGAAGGAAGCCAGATAGAAAGGTCACCTAATGCATCATTCCATTTGGATGAAATGTACAGAATAGATGGATACATATTAAGCAAATCCATGGTTTCTGGGGGTTGAGGAAGAGGGAAATAGTGAATGACTGTCAATGTGTATAGAAATGAAGAAAATATTCTTAATTTAAATAGTCATGACGGTTGCACAAATCTGTGAGTATACTAAGAACTGCTAAAGTGCACCTTTGTATGTGTGACAGGGCCTCACTCTGTTGCACAGCCTGGAGTACAGTGGTATGATCAAACCTCACTGTAGCCTCAAACTCCTGAGTTTAAGAGATTTTCTTGCCTCAGCCTCCAAGTAACTAAAACTACAAGCATGCCACCATGGCTGGCTAATTAAAAAAAAAATTTTGTAGAGACTGAGTCTTGACCCAAGATGGCCTCAAACTCCTGGCTTCAAGTGATACTCCCATCTTGACCTCCAAAATCACTGAGATTACAAACTAAATTGTACATTTTTATTTTTTTGAGTTGGAGACCCAGGCTGGAGTGCAGTGGCACACTCATAGCCACCCCGGTGTCAACCTGCTGAGCTCTGGCAGTCCTCAACCTCAACCTTCCTCCTCAACCTCAACCTTCCTCCTCAACCTCAACCTTCCTCCTCAACCTTCCAAGTAGCTGGAATTACAGGTGAGCACTACCACACCCAGTTAATTTTTGATTTATTGTAGACACAGGGTCTCGCTAAGTTGCCTGGACTGGTCTCGAACCTGCAGGCTCAGACAGTCCACTCACCTCAGCCTCCCAAAGTGCTGAGATTACAGAATAAGCCACCAAGCCTGGCCAAACTGTATATTTTAAATAAATGAATTTAATTTTACAGTGGTAAATTTGCTCTCAATAAAGTTGTCATAAAATTAGAGGGTTACTGGCTGCAGCTGAAACAATATTTAGAATGAAATTTATAGCATTAAGTGCACATATTAGAAAATAAAAAAGATGGTAACCTAGTTATCTAAACATCTATCTCAAGAAGCCACAATAAAAAAAATCACATCTAAAAAAAAGATAAAACAGAAATAAATGAAGCAGAAAACACACAGAGAAAAATCATGAAATCTGTTTCTTTGTGACGAAATATAAATTGATAATCCCTTACAAAATAAGGAAATAAAATAAGAATTAAATTCTAAAGGAAAAGGGAGTTATCACTATGGAGCTTACAGACATAAAAAATTTAAAAAGAAGATATTATGAATGGCTGTTTGCCAATAAATTTGACACTGTGGTTGAAATTAAAAAAAAAAAATTCTCAAGAAAGTAACTTGACAAAGTTGAGGAAAGGAGATACAATTTCTGAATATTTCAATATCTCTTAAAGAAATTGAATCCATTATTTGAAATATCTCAGCAAGAACCCAGAAGGCTCAGAAGTCTTTACTGGTGAATTTTTACAATCAAAGAAGAAATAATACTAATCTTTCACAAACACTTGCAGAGAATACAGAAAGAAGGAAGAGGTCTTAACTCTTTTTTATAAGGCCAGCAAAACACTGCTTCTAAAATATAAAAAAGGTCTTTACAAGAAAATAATTATAGATCAATCTCTCTTTCATGATACTAGATACATAACTACTTCTCAAAATAGCTGCAATACTATCTCACCAAAAGCATAAGCAACAGAAGAAAAAAACAGATAAATTGAACTTCAAAATTAAAAACATTTATGCATTAAAGGACACTATCAAGAAAAGTGAAAAGGTAATCAAACAATGGGGAAAAATATTTAAATCATATATCTGACTTAAAAACTGGTATGTGGAACATATAAAGAACACTTACATTTAATAAGAAAAAAGACAAACAAACCTATTTTTAAATGGGCAAAAAGACTAGAAAAGATATTTCTCCAAATAAGATGTAAAAATGGTCAAAAAGCACATGCAAAGACACTGAACATCTTACTCATTTGTGATATGCAAATAAAAACCTCATGGAATATAACTTCACACTCACTAGGATGGCTAAAATCAAAGAGTCAGAAAATGTGTTGATGAGGATGTGAAGAAATTGCACTCATATGCTACTGGTAGGAATGTAAAATGGTGTAACCACAGTAAAAAATGGTTTGGTAGTTCTTCAATAATTTAAACATAGAACCACCATATGGCTCAGCCATTCGCCTCTTAGGTACCCAAGATAAGTGAAAACAGATTTTCGAATAAAAATTATACTAAAATATTACTAGTAACACTATGCACAATAGTTAAAAGACAGAAAGAACTTGTGTCCATTAATTAATGAATAAATAAATTGTGAATATACATATATTAGAAAACTATGCAGCAAAGAAAAGGAATAAAGTACTGATAGACACTACAACATGGATAAACCTTGAAAACAGTGTTAAACACAGAAGAAGCAAAAAAAGAATGACAACGCCCTTCACAAGAATGCAGGAAAAAGATTGAAAATACATGAATCAACCCAAAAATCAAAAGAAAGGAAACAAACAGCAGCAACAACAACAAACTCTATAAGAACCTCATGACAGGGATAAATTCTCACATCTCAATAATTAGCCTGAATGTGAATGGACTAAATGCACCACTGAAAAGACATAGAATGACAAAATGGATAAAATATCACAAGACAACAATATATTGTCTCCAAGAGACTCATTTCACCAGAAAGGACACTTACAGAATCAAAGAAAGAGGATGAGCAACACAATTTCAGGTGAACGGAACACACAAAAAAAGCAGGAATTGCAATCTTAATATCAAACAAGATACCCTTTAAGCTATCAAAAATTTAAAAAGAATATGGAAGACCAGTACATAACAATAAACGGTTCAATCCATCAACAAGAAATATCCGTCCTAAACATACATGTACCCAACACAGGAACACCAACTTTCATAAAGCAGCTTCTAGGTAAACTTAAAAAAGATATTGACCCTAACAGTATCATAGATGGGGATTTAAATACCCCACTCATGACCCTAGATGAATCATCAAGACAAAAAATCCACAAGGAGATCCAGAACCTCAACATGACACTTGACCAAATGGACTTAACTGACCTATAGAGCAATCCACTCAACAACCACGGAAATACATTCTACTCATCACCACATGGAATGCACTCTAATATCGACCACATCCTTGGCCATAAATCAAGCATAAACAAATTTCACAAGATTGATATCCTGCCATGCACCTTCTCAGACCACAGTGGAATAAAAATAAATATGAACACCGACAAAGTTCCCCCAAAACCCACAAAGACGTGGACTCTAAACAGCACGATGCTAAGCAACTCCTGGGTCAACATGGAAATCAAAACAGAGATTAAAAGATCACTGGAAACAAATGAAAATGAAGAAACATCTTACCAAAACCTCTGGGATGCCATAAAAGCAGTACTAAGAGAGGAATTCATATCTCTACAAGCACACATGAAAGAAATGGAAAGATCACAAGTTAACAGTCTAACAAACCACCTAAGAGAGCTGGAAAAGCAAGACCATCAAAACCCTAACTTCAGCAGAAGAATTCAGATCACTAAAATAAAAGCCCAAATTTGGGACATAGAAAACAGAAAGATAATACCAAAAAATCAACGAAACAAAAAATTAGTTCTTTGAAAGGATAAACAAGATTGATGGACTCCTAGCTAGACTAACCAAGAAAAAGAGAAAAGGTCCAAATAAACACAAACAGAAATCCAAAAGATAAAGTCACAAGTGACTCGGAAGAAATACAAAAGATTATAAGAGACTGCTATGTACACTTACATGGAAACAAACTTGAAAACCTAAAGGAAATGAAGGACTTTCTGAGATCACACAACCTCCCCAAGTTGATACAAGAAGAAATAGAAACCCTAAATAGACAAATAACAATCCAGGAAATTGACTATGTCATAAGAAAATTACCTACAAATAAAAGTCCTGGACAGATGGCTTTCCAGCAGAATTCTACAAAACATATAAGGAGGAGCTGATACCAATCCTATGGAAAGTATTCCAGGCAACTCAGAAAGATACAACTCTCCCCAAATCATTTTACAAAGCTAGCATCACACTGATACCCAAACCAGGAAAGATCCAACAAAGAAAAGGAAATATAGGCCAATATTCTTGATGAACATAGATGCTAAAATTCTCAACAAGATCCTAGCAAATCGGATTCAACAACACATCTCAAAAATCATCCACCATGACCAAGTAGTCTTCATCCCAGGGTGCATGGTGGACTCAACATTCACAGGCCCATAAGTGTAATTAAATACATCAACAGATATAAAAACAAGAACCACATGATTATACCATTAGATCCAGAAAAAAACGTTTGATAAAATCCAGCACCCATTCTTGATAAAAACCCTTGAACATCTAGGCACAGATGGAACATACCTCAAAATAGTAAGAGTCATATACGAGAAACCCACAACCAGCATACACTAAACAGACAGAAATTGGAACCACTGCCCCTGAAAACCAGAATAAAACAAGGATGCCCACTCTCACCCCTCCTTTTCAACATCGTTTTGGAAGTCCTAGCTAGAGCAATGGGACAAGAGGAGATCAGGTATATCCAAAGAAGAAAAGAGGAAGTCAAGTTATCCCTCTTTGCAGATGACATGATTCTACACCTCAAAAACCTCCTTGCATTGATAAAAGTTTTGGCAAAGTCTCAGGGTATAAAATTAATGTGCAAAAGACAGTCGCGTTTCCATACACCAATAATAAACAAACAGAACCTAAACAAAAAGCACAATCCCATTCACAATAGCCACAAAAAAAAGAAACAAACAAACAAACAAAAAATCAAATACCCTGGCATCTTCCTAACAAGAGATGTGAAAGACCTTTAAATGAAAACTACAAAACACTACTCAAAGAAATCAAAGATGACACAAACAAATGGAAAAATATTCCATGCTCATGGATTGGAAGAATCAACATTGTTAAGATGTTCATTCTATCCAAGGCAATCTGCAGGTTTAACGCAATACCCAATAGATTACCAGCAACATTCTTCTCAGACCTGGAAAAGACAATACAGGAATTCATACAGAAACAAAAACTATCACGAATCACCAAAACAATCCTCAGCAAAAACAAAACAAAACAAAACAAACAAACAAACAAAAAAAGCAGGAGGTGTCACACTCCCAGACTTTATACTTTATTATAAAGCTACAATAATCATAACAGCCTAGTATTGGTACAAGAACAGGCATATAGACCAATGGAACAAGATAGAGATTACAGAAGCAAAATCTCATTTTCTCAACCAATTCATCTTCGACAAAGTCTCCACCACCAACCACTGGTCAGAGGAGAACATATTCAGTAAATGGTGCTGGGATAACTAACTGACCACATGCAGAAGATTAAAACAAGATCCCTACCTATCACCATACACAAAAATCAACTCTAATTGTATCAAAGACCTACACATAAAACCTCAAACTATAAGAACCTTAGAAAATGCAGGAGACACCTTTATGGAAATTGGAACTAGCAACCAATTCCTGATCAAAACCACAAATGCGCATGCCATAAGAGATAAAAGATAGACAAGTGGGACCTCATCAAACTGACAAGCTTCTGTAAAACCAAAAACCATCAAAAGAATGGGGAGACAGCCCATAGACTGGGGAAAAAATATTTGCCAACTGTATGTCTGACAAAAGCATAACACCTAGGATCCACAAGGAAGTCAAATGTACTGAAAAGAAAAAAACAAACAGCCCCATTACAAAGTGGGCAAAAGATATGAAAAGACAGTTCTCAAAAGAAGACATACAAGCAGCCAACAGATACATGAAAAAATGCTTAGCCTCACCAGTCATCAAAGAAATGCAAATTAAAACCTCACTGAGATACCACTTAACTCCAGTCAGGATAACCATCATCAATAACTCAAAAAACAACAGATGCTGGAGTGCATGTGGCTAAAAGGGAACATTTCTACACTGTTGGTGGAAGTGTAAACTAGTACAGCCTCTGTGGAAAATAGTGTAGTGATTCCTAAAAGATCTAAAAATCAACCTTCCATATGACCCCCAATCCCCCTACTGGAAATATACCTGGAAGAACTCAAATTACTCTATTAAAAAGATACCTGCACACGAATGTTTATCACAGCATTGTTCACAGTAGCAAGAACATGGAACCCACTGTGCTGACCATCAAAAGACGACTGGATAAAAAAAAATGTGGCACACATACATGATGGAATATTAAGCAGCCATAAAGAAGGACAAAACCATGAACTTCACAGCAACCCAAATGGTATGATCTTTCACAGAAACAAAGAACTGAGTATCATGTTTTCACCCATAAGAGGTCCTTGAACAATTATCATAATACTATAAAATGATTGGCAATAGTGGGAAACAGCTGGGAGAAGAGTGGGGAAGCAAGATTGGCAGTAGTGGGAAACTGCCTGGGGACTGGGGGCACACCTCATCAAGGGTACCTGCATAATGACCATTTGTGTACCTAACCCTGAATTGTACCCCACATCTTTAAAATAAAAAAATTAAAAGCTAAAAAAAACCAATATGTTAAGTAAAGAAACCAGATACAAAAGGCAACATACTATATGATATCATTTATATGAAATGCTCAGATAAGAAAATCCATAGAAAAAGTCAAATAGTGGTTGCCAGTGACTAGAGAAGGGACAGGAAGTGACGCTTAATGGATACAAGGTTTCATTTTATGGTGCTGAAAATATTCTCGACTAAATGATTATGATAGTTGCATGAAATTGTACATAAATTAAATGTCCTGAATTCTGTATTTTTAAAGTCGTTAATTGGTGAATTTTATGTTATGTCACTTTTGCCATAATTTAAAAATTTGCAAGTGGATTCTACTAAAATATAAAGAGGCAAACATATCAACATCAAATGAGATTTATTTCAAATATGTAAAAATAATTAAATTTTTTTTTTTGAGTTGGAATATCACTCTGATGCCCAGGTTGGAGTGCAGTAGCATGTACACGGCAACCGCAACCTTGATATGCTGGGCTCAGGCAATCCTTCTGTCTCAGCCTCCTGAGTAGCTGGGATTACAGACGTATGCCCCTACACCTGTCTAATTTTTTTTATTTATTGTAGAGAGAAGGTCTCACCATGTTGTCCAGGCTGTTCTCAGTCTTCTAGGCTTAGGCAATCCTCTTGACTTGACCTCCCAAAGTGCTAAGATTACATATATGAGCTACTGTGACTAGCCTAATTTAACTTTTAAAAAGAAATCAATGTGACAACATACCAACCAAAAATAAGAGAAAAAGTGTTGACCATCTGACATGTTCAGAAAGTTATTTTAAAATTCCACATCTCTTTTTGATAGAGTTAATACAAGTTTAGCAAGTTCACGGGCTATATGATTACAAAATAAAAATAAATAATTGTTCTACACATTAGCAAAAGACAATTAAGAAATATAATAGGAAACCTCTCCTATATAACCTAGTAACAATATCTGTCACATACTTAAATATAAATCTAGCCAAAAATGTATGTCTTATCTAAAAGAAAAAAAAAATCATTAAATGTTATTATAAAATGTAAGAAGTTTGAATAAATGGAGAGATATTCCAAGCTTGTACATGGGCAGATTCAATATCAGAAAAATATCTAATCTTCCCTAAGTAATTTATTAATTTTCAAGGCAATTTGAATAAAAATCCTAGGGTTTCTGGCATATGTTGATAAACTAATACTAACATTTTTATAGAAGATTTATGGGCCAAGAATATCTAAAGCAATTTTGAAGAATAATAATGCAGGAAAAACTCTACCAGATAACAAGAGTTTCTAGGAAGTTATCAAGATAAAAATAGTGTTATTTTATTATTGAAGCAGAGATAGGCAATAGACCAGTAGGACAGAATAGAAAGCCCAGAAACAAATCCATACATATATGAAGAATTGGAAACAAAGGAAATGGGGGAAATGGTATATTCCATAAATAACTATGGGAAAATAAAATCAAACTCGATTTCTACCTAGGAACATTTACTACAATAAACTACAAATAGATGAAGATCTAAAAGGGAAATGTAGACTTGAAAACATCTAGCAGAGGCTGGGCTTGTTGGCTCAGCCTATAACCCCAGCACTTTGGGAGGCCGAGGTGAGTAGATTGCTTGAGCCTGCGGGTTTAAGACCAGCCTGGGCAACTTGGCAAGACCTCTTCTCTACAATTAAAAATTAGCCAGGTGTGACAGCATGCACATGTAGTTCTGACCACTTGAAAGGCTGAGGTGGAAGGATCTCTGGCACCCAGCAGGTCGAAGCTAGGGTAGCCATGAGTGTGCCACTGCTTTCCAGCCTGGGCAAAAGAGTGAGACTCCAACTCAAAAAACACAACAAAACAAAACAAAACTAGCAGAAATATAGAAATATGATTTTTAAAGACATGATAAAATAAAAGAGCTTCTTAGAAAATATTAAGAGAAATGAGATACAAATTTAATTTCTTTACAAATGTAAACTTCTATACAATGAACACTACCATAAATAAAGCAAAATACTAAGCCAGGCTGAAAAGACACATTAAGTAGCATTTACAAAGAACTAACAACAAGAATATATAAACAGGTCAGGCATGGTGGCTAATGCCTATAATCACAGCACTTCGGGAGACTGAATTGGGAGGATTACTTGAGCCTAGGAGTTTGAGACCAGCCTCAGCAACTTAGCAAGATTCCCGTCTCTATTTTTAAAAATAGTAATTTTCAAAGAGGATATATGAACAAGTCCCTAAATTAATAAGTACAGTAAGTCCCCTACATACAAACCTTCAAGTTGCAAGCTTTCAAAGATGTGAATTTGGTGATGATCCCTCAGCCCTACCAATTCCCACCTCCTTTTGTTCCTCCAGTCAGTAACTCTTCATGCCTGTTCACTCAGTGCCAGCCCCTGCATTCCAGCTGTTGTTCTGTACTATTGTAACTTTTCAACGCACTATACTGTAAGATTAAAAATGTCTTTTGTGTGTGTGTGTTTGCATTTTATTTATTATTTGTGTGAAAAGCATTATCAACTAATTACAGTAAAATTGGATGTAGTTAATTGTGTCAGTTGGGTACGTCAGCTAAATTTGTTGAGCTTAACAAACAAATTGGACTTACACGCTCACTCTCAGAATGGAACTCATTTGTACGAGAGGACTTACTGTAAAAGACATTCAACCTAACAGAAAGAAAAATGAGGGTTGGTAAAAGTAAATCACCAAAGAGGAAATGGTAATGAGTACTAAATATGTGACTAGAAGCTCCACCATGCTGCTCAAAGAAGAAACACAAACTAAATCTACAATAAATAGCATTGCATACTTCTCAGATTGGCTAGAAATAGGAAATAACAATAATAAGTGTGAACAGCACTTAATGGACGTATCCGTCCATCAAAGGCACAATGGGTAATTGGTAGTGTTTTCATACAATAAGGATATTACACAGAAATTAAAATGACAGCCCCTCAATTTAACAATCCAAGCTCAAGCAATCTTCAAAAAATACTGTTGAGTAAAAAAAAAAAAAAAAAAAAAAGAATGATATATACACTATGACAATATTGAAATGAAATTTAAAATACAGCAAGAATACTAGTTAGCTTTTATGAATACCTGTATATGTTTTTTAAAGTATAAAAATATGGATAGAAAGAATTATCACCAACTTTAGGATTGTGGTTACTTCTGGGAGGGTGTAAGAAGCCACCTTGGACTATATAAGTATGGTTTGGTTTCTTAAACTTCTTAAACAAAATAGCTAATGCAACTATGACAAAATGATAAGATTTGGTAAGTCTAAGTAGATAGGTGTTAAAATATGCCTCCGAACTTCAGAGAAAAGTTTGAAATGCTCCATAAAATTTCATTTAAAAAATAATGTTCTCCTGTGTCAACAGTGTCTACATAGCCAGGTTCTCCTGTTACAGGAAAGAACATAAACTTCCTATTTCTGGGGGTATCTAGAAGACTGGAGGGGCCCAATTCATGTTTGAGAGAACATCTCCTGTCTGCCTTAGAGAAATAGTCTTGGAGTTGGAATTACATTGCTTTGAATAACAGCTTAAAAATATTTCTTACAGAATCACATGAACTTTATGCCATGCATGTGAAGGAAGTTTGGGAAAAATTAAAAACACACAGAGAAAATGTACCAGATTCAGTCCCAAACATGTTCATTGCAGCTTATTGTTGAGAAAAAGTTAACAACTACATTCAAGCAAGCATGAGCCCAGCCTAGGCAACATGGTGAGACCCTAACTATACAAGACAATTAAAAAAAATTAGCCACAGCCGGGCTCGGTGGCTCAGCCTGTAATCCCGGGCCTTTGGGAGGCTGAGGTGAGTGAATTGCCTGAGCCCGCGGGTTCGAGACCCGCCTGGGCAGCGAGACCTCATCTCTACAATAAATCAAAAAAATCAGCTGGGCGTGGTGGCGCATGCCTGTAATTCCGGCTACTCGGAAGGCTGAGGCGGAAGGATTGCCGGAGCCCAGCAGGTCGAGGCTGCGGTGGCCGGGAGCGGCCACTGCACTCCCGTCTGGGCGACAGAGTGAGACTCCAACTCAAAAAAAAAAAAAAAATTAGCCACATATGATGAACTCCTGTAGTCCCAGTAACCTGGGAGGCTGAGACATGAGGATCTCTTGGGCCCAGGAAGTCAAGGCTGCAGTGAGCTATAATCACATCACTGCACTCCAGCCTGGGCAACAGAGCAAAACCCTGTATCTTAAAAAAAAAAAAAAAAAAAAAATTATAATTTTTGAAAGTGACCACCAGAAAAATAATTAATTATGGTAAAACCACACTATGATATTTATCATAATAATTTAAAGTCATGTCTCATAAGAGTATAGATGACATGGAACAGTAATAAATCTTAAAAGTTTATATATAAACTTAATGAGTAAGCATATAACACAAAATTAAGGCATCATTTTTTAATCATATAAAAACATCAATAGAAAAAGAAATAACCTAGAAGAAGAATCCCTTAAACTGTTAGTGTTTTTCTCCCTCATTTCTCTATACTGTTATATACTTCCACAAAATTTTCAAATGTGCATTTACTTCTTTTATATTTAGAAATAAATCCATTAAAGACATTAAAGTGGAGGACAGCAATATACCTCTTCTCTAATGTAAGAAAAAAAAAATTGTAGATTACCAAAGGCACTTTTCTCTGTCTTAGAAGTTAACTGATATTTTCTGTTCTGTTTTGGCACATGCTGCATCTGCTTAAAGTTTTAATCTTGATAATAATCTTGCGCTTATTTACTTAGACATTAGAATGCACAGCCTGTGGCATCGCTCTCTGTTCTGTTCTGTTGTTAAAGAGAATCAGGCTCTGCTCTGATCATCATAGAGTCTCTCACCAAGCTGCCCAGCTGGACTCTGGCAGCCTAGCAGGTGGGCATTTCAGTATTAAGAAATCAGCTCTTAGAAATGTTAGAATGTTATGCTTGTAAAAAGAAGAAGATGCAAACTGAAGAATTGAATGAGGTAAGGGTTTTGTTCCTTCCCCTCAGGTATCCTCTTAGGAATGTACAGGAAAAGAGAGGAACAAAAAGAAATGCAGAAAGAGGAACAAGAGAAAGAAAAAAGCAGAGGAAGGAATAGAGAAGAAAGAGAAGGGGCGGGGCAGACAGGGAAGAGGAAGAAAGGAAGGGGGAAGGGAGAGGAAGAGTGGGGGAGATGACAGACTGGGGGTGAGGTGGAGGTGGAGAGAGAGCACAAGAGAGAGAACACAAGAGTGAGAAAGAGGTAGAGAGGAAGGAGAACAGCAGACCAGATCAACCATAATTCAAATGCTCCCCCAAATCATTTGCTACTCTGTTGTTATATATCAGTGCAAAGACACTTCATTTAAAGTTAGTAAAAGACTGAGGGCATCTGAAAGAAGTTAAGAAATGGATTTGAAGTCAGCTCAGGTTGAGGCCATTGTGATAGTCATTTAACATCCTGACTCTCTTTCTTCATGTGCAAAATGGAACTATAATAATCATAAAGCAAACATCAACTGCTTTTGATCTGTCCAGCACTGGTGACTTGGGAGCCATCCCTTTCCTAGTCTCTGTGGCTCTGGAAGGACTTTCAGTCACAGGCTTGTGCACGGGAACAAAGCCTTGCTACCATCAGGACCCATTCTCCTGTCCACCATGATTGATACCGGGGTAGACACTTAAGCCAAGGCTGGCCAACTTGGAGTCCTTATGTGGGACGGTTGGATTTGGAGCAAAAGGAAAGGAGATCTTGCTTTTGGGCCATGTGGCTGGAAACAGGGTGCCATCTTCCTAGCCACACAGAGGAAGACTAGCGACAGTGGAAGAAAATGAGGACAACAGACATATAGACGGGGAGAGAATGAGTGAGGGCGAGGGAGAAAGGAGGTCTTGGGGTGGGACCAAGGGTCTCAGGCAAGAAGCAAGAGGACAGCTGGGCTTGGTGGCTCAGCCTGTAATCCCGTGCTTTGGGAGGCTGAGGTGAGTGAATTGCCTGAGCCCGCGGGTTCGAGACCCGCCTGGGCAGCGAGACCTCCTCTCTACAATAAATCAAAAAATCAGCCGGGCGTGGTAGCGCATGCCTGTCATTCTGGCTACTTGGAAGGCTGAGGCGGAAGGATCGCCGGAGCCCAGCAGGTCGAGGCTGCGGTGGCCGGGAGCGGCCACTGCACTCCAGTCTGGGCGAGAGAGTGAGACTCCAACTCAAA
Organism: Carlito syrichta; assembly: GCF_000164805.1. Lineage (NCBI taxonomy): Eukaryota > Metazoa > Chordata > Mammalia > Primates > Tarsiidae > Carlito > Carlito syrichta. The sequence goes on along the minus strand of NW_007257347.1, from coordinate 24,420 downwards.
AAAAAAAAAAAAAGAAGCAAGAGGACAAAGGACAATAGGGACTAAGACCTCTGATAGTAGGGTAATAACTAGAGAGAGAACGAGAACTAACATTCTAAAGAGTACAAAAGAGAACAAGTGATTGTGAGTCAAAGAAATGAGAAAAATAATCAGGAAGAGATTAGATTAAGGAGAAAAGAGTGGGAGAGGGAGGAAGAAAGAGAGGTGAAAGGAGGGAAAAAGGAAGGAGGGGTTGTAGGCGGTGACAGTGGGGAAGGAAAGGGGAGAAATCAAGGATGGAAGCAGACAGGCTGAGAGAGAGAGAGACAGGAGGAGGAATGAAAGAGGAGGGAGAGTGAGAAAGTAGAGATTTAGCTCAAAAACTTTCCATTTGTGCTCATTGCATTCAAAATAAGATCTGGTATACAAATAGCCAACACACATGAAAAAATGCTCAGCATCACTAATCATCAGGGAAATTCAAATTAAACCCACAGTACCACAGTTAACACTTGACACCAGTCAGAATGGCTATTATTTTAAAAATCATAAAACGATATATGTTGGCGTGGATATGGTGAAAAAAGAAACACTTACATACTGTTGGTGGGAGTATAAATTAGTCCCTCTGTGGAAATCAGTATGGAGATTTCTCAGAGAACTAAATCTACCATTTGATTAGCCATTCCACTACTTCATATCTACCCAAAGGAACAGAGGTCATATATAAAAAGATACCTGTACTCATATGTTCATAGCAGCACATTTCACAATTGCGAAGACGTAGAATCAAGCTTAATGTTCAACAGCTGAATAGTGGATAATGAAAATATTACATGTACACAATGGAATATCATGCAGCCATAAAGAAGGTCAAATATATGGACTTTGTCGCAACTTGGATGGATTTAGAGTCGATCATACTCAGTGATCTATCACAGAAACAAAGAACAGAGTACCATATGTTCTCATTCATAAGCAGATTTTGAACAACTATAATACTCTAAGAAAGTGATTGGCAGTAGTGGGAAACTGTCATGGAGGGGTGGAATTGGCAGTTGAGGAAAACTGCCAGGGGAGGGAGGGACATACCTCATCAACAAGGGTACCTGCATAATCAACATTTGTATACCTAACCCTGAATTGTACCTCACATCTTTATAATAAAAAAAAGAAAATATTACACGCACACATACCCACACACCATAGAATACTATCCAGTCATAAAAAATAATGAAATAATGTCTTTTGCATCAACTTGGATGGAATTGGGGACCATCACCCCAAGTGAAGTAACGCAGGAACAGAAAACCTAACACCACATGTTGTCACTTAAAAGTGGGAGCTAAGTGAAGGGTCTGAAAAGGCATGGATGATGGAATAATGGACATTAGAGACTCAAAGGGCAAGGGTGGGAAGGAGTGGAGGGAAGAAAAATCACCTGTTTTGTTCAATGTGCACAGGTGGGAGGAGGGGAAAGGATGGAAAATCACTGATCCAGTACAAGGTGCACTAATGGGGGTAACAAGTACACTTAAAGCCCAGACTTTTTCAACACTCTACAATGTATCCATGTATTCAAAATCATTTTTATCCGCTAAAGCTACTGAAATAAAATAAATAAGTAAATAAATAAGATCCAAGGCTTTTTCTGGCATTCCAAGCATACAGTGCTTTGATCTATACCCAAATTTTCAGCATCATTTCTCACTATTCATACCTGCTCACATGTATACTTGAGTTTTTAAAATTTCATCTTTCCTAGTTCATTGCCCTCAGCTCATGCTATATCCAGAGTCTATAATGTTCTCCCTCAAAAAGACTTCTGAGGTATTCTAGTTGGAATTAACACCCCTCTCAAAACTTCCTGATAATATGACTATATTGTGACACTTAATTTGCCTTATGTTTTTCCATTAGTTCATGAGGATTGAAAAATAAGAGCTGTGCCTCAGTCATCATCTTTTGAACACCTTCCACTAAATTTCTAAGTGCTTTACACATAGTCAATGTTGGTCGTGTTATCTGGATTTTATAGCTAAGTAACCATTGACTTGTCAAATAGTGATTCCTCTAAAATATCACCCAAACACATGATAAGACAAAGCTGAGTTTCTTCTTACTGGAGAAGGAAGAGCACTACCCCGACAAGTCTTCATATTCTCACATGTGGGGAAGGACACAGTTGAAATGCTATTGAGATTTGACATCTATTTGCAAGCAGGCCTTTCAAAGTGGGAAGCTTGATTAGAATTGAGTAAGGACCATGATACAGCAGTTTAAGATGGGTGGACAGTCTCTACAGGGAGGATTTTGAGGGGAAATGTTCAACTAGTCTTAGGCTATAAACTTATTTAATGTTTCTCCATGGGAGAGTTGATAAGCTTCAAAATGAATAATGTTATTGTTTATGTAGTATTTATCTTCTTGGGCAAGCATTTCCTGGAAAAGTAAATTCATCTTGATGAAGACAATAGAAAAGTAAAGTTATGATAATGTGAACAGTAAGTTGTAAAGGGGGTAGATGGTTTCCTTCTCAGCATCAATAGGAATTTCCCAGCCATCAAGTAATAACATTGTAAGGTTGGAATTTGGAAGAAAACCAGAAGTAAAAACTCCCAAAAGCTTCTTTATCGCCTCATCATCCTGTGTCTTCCGTTAGTCATGGACCAAAACCAATTAGAACTGCATCCTGTGATTTCAACATACCTCTAGAGGCCCTTCTAGGAAATTTAAATTCACCTTTTTTTTTTTTTAAAGAACTTCAAAAATGCCCCCCTCTCTAAGATTCTGAAATGGTTAGAGAGGAACAAGAAAGAAAATGGAGTATGGAGATTCTGGGTTATGCCAGGGATGCTAAATAAGGTTATTTTGTATACCAATATTGAACTCCTAGAGGGCCATTTTGAAAAGATTCTGAGGCCATGACTGGGCTTAGCAGGAAAGAGAAGTATGCTTACTGACATCTGCCAATAGCATGGGAAGGATACTGATAGTCACACACTGTCATTTCTGAGTTATTAAGACTATACTCCTTGCTTCATCCCATTCAGGTAACTTATTTGTTTATGCTTTGATTTGTGTCTCCCATTCTTCCACATCAATCCCAAGTAGCCTCCATGAGTTTATTGCCAAACCTTTGAGGAGAGACTGTGGAAGGTTCCATGCAAAAACAGGTATTAGTTCAGAGGAAGAACAGAGTCATGTAACATTCTTAAATGACAGCTGGAATGGAATCAGCTGAGGACACTGAGGTAAATGTCAAAAATATTCTGATTGGAATTCAGAACTAAAAATAACAGCTCCATGTCCCCTGTCCACTGACAGACCCAAAAGTAGCCAAGAGAATCCTTCCTTAAGACTTTGTAATCTGATGCCAGGAAAGAAACTGTCTCTTGTATTTCTTGGATTGCTAAATTGGATTGGTTTAAGTCTAAAACTGTTGCAGTGATGCCACTGCCCCATCTATTTCCCTTTACCTGATACACGGAGGAATCCAATCTGAAGAAGGAAAAATTGAGACTAGTCCAGATGGAGAAACATTGTACAGAAAGTCAGAGTGGCAGAAACTGGATGACAGCTGAATCTTGAGGATTGCCCTACAGACTTTTCAGTTATGTGTACCAATACATTCCTTTGACTTAAGCCAGTTGCTGTCATTTCAGATTCAAAAAACTCGGATTTTTTTTGAGGTCTACAACTAGCGATCAGTCTTAAATTCTAGAAACATGTATAGCTTTGAGATTCTTCAGGAATCTTTATCCCTCCTGCTGCCTCCCATTCCTTACCATAGACTTCATAAGCAAGAAACAAGTTTTTCATTTTACCTTAGAAACACAGAGTTCATACCAGTCAGCTGTATCTTTTGTTCTACATGGAGCCCAGATTAAAATTCACAGAATTTCACAAAAGTTCAAATATGCCTTTTAATGATGACTGCATGTGGGTGGATAGAAGAAGACACAAATCACAAAGTAAGTCATTTTGGGAGATTGGAAAATAGGAAAATATTCATATAATCCCTAGTCATCTCTTTCAGGCTCTGAAAGTATTCTAGGGGCTATCTGATAACAGAAATGAACAAAAAACTATTCTATCTTTCTAAAAAACTATTAGTTTTGTGAAAAGAAATAACAGGAAAAGCCTGTCCACTCCTCTCCTTCTTGGAGTCCTCTAAGAACTCTCCTTGCTGTCACTCAGTTTCTGCTCCCTCCAGCCAGGATTACTGGCCCTCTAGCAGAAGTGGGATAGACTTTAACTCTACACCATGCAGATTTGAGACTTGAACCATCCTTCCTGGTGGAAGGCATGGAGAGGGGTAGAAGAAGCCGAGCTTCATTCTGGGTAGCCACTGGAAGATCCCACTTTTCTTTCTCTCATGCTTCGCTTTCGCTGTTCTGCTAGGAGGGAGGAAGGAAAGGATTTCTACTTGGAATAGGGATGGAAGGATTTTTTTGTTTTTGTTTTCCTGGTATTTGAGCAAATTGTTCTTATTTTCAAATACTAGCAGGCAGGTTATTTAAAGGTGAATTTGCTTTTAAAGGTTTGAGCCTTGCCCAAGACAGGTTACAATCAACTATTTGTCCTTGTAAAATAGTTGAAAAATCTCTTAGAAGTATACAGTATATTTTGAGCCCTTCCTCTGGGTAAAGGATCTTGCTGACCCACAGGAAAAGGCAGCCTATGCCATTCTAATTTGCTTTTCCAACCAGTCTTCCAAGCATTTGGGAATAGACAGTGCAGAAAACTATTTTAAACGTCCATATGTCCGTACTTAAACCTTGCTTCCTACAACTTTACCATGTGTTGAAGGAACATAGAGCTTATACCCAGCACCAGAAGCAAAATGGTCCTCCAAGAAACAATAACCCCTATTTTTTAAAACCTTAGTGCTAGATAACACCATGGTTTATTATGTGAGGTTTACTAAATGAGTTTTTCTGGAAAAGGAAGCTTGGTGACACTGTGTCTGGTTGTCTCTTGCAGGTCAAGTGAAGTGCTGGATGCTCTCTGTGTGGTTCAATAAGATATGGGAAGTGGCCATTCCTGCCTGATTGTCTACACCTCACAATTCCTTTTCCAAAAGCCTGCACCAACCTCTGGCATCTCTTAAATTATAATTTAGTGATCTATAGAAGGGAATTAGCAAATCTTCCTGCTCACAGTTGGAAATGGGTGGGAACAGACCATTTCCCATCCAAGCTGTCTGTTCACGCTAAAAAGCCTATGCTCAGACCTTTTCAAAATGGTGCTGCCAGAAGGTCTCTGACTAAACTACGATAGTTCGTGGCCTCAAGTTAGGGAACATTCCCTGCAGGTGGGCACTGAAGGAACATAAAGATTCAGGGGGGCCGAGAATGCTCAGCTCAGGAGGTCATCAGGGTCCCAAGGACACCTGGCACCACTGCTTATGGTCTTTCAGAATTTTCCTTTAAAGAACACAGCAAAATTCTGGTTTGGGGTTTTTTTTTTTTAGAAATGCGAATGAGAAAATGGGTAATACTTAATTCATACCCTTAGAATCCCCATTGGGTCAAATTTTAATGAATTGGAAAAAATTAGAATTAAACAGTCTAAAACAAAAACATTGTTGCAATAAAATATGGATTCAGTACAAATTAGCAAATAATGAAGTTTGGAGTGAGAACAAGACTTTTAGTTTTAATATCATAATGCAATTAGATTTATATGTAAACAAGAACAGAAAAGGTCAGAAGTTCCATATGTACAGGCATTTTGGCTTTATTCCACTACTTTGCAAAAAGGATTATATCCTATTAGATGCTCAGCTCCAGAAGCTAGACTTAAGACTGCAAATACCAAGCTTCCAAATACAGGAAGCTCTTAAGATTTCTCATAACTGAGACACTGCGGAAGCAAAAGAAAGGCACCAGCATGAGAGGCAGCAAGGCGGAAGACAGACACCCTGATGGGAGTCACCATTAGCAACAAAACTCCAGCTACTGGACAAAACTCGTAGGAGCAAACCTAGTAAGGAAGATGGTATTCATTTACATAAATTCAATCAATGAGGACATTTGAAAGGTAGTTGCCCCAAAAGGCCTAGCCCTCCAGAACCCTGTCCACTGTGTGAACAAGGGGGCCATAGGAAGAGTAAGTACACTGTGTTCCAGAAGGAAGGGGGAACACCTGACTTGAGAAATTGTAGCCACTGGGTGAGGAGGCCTGGGGATCTTTTACAGTGCCCCAACACCAGATTTACCATCACCCCAACAACCACCCAGGTGAATATTAGGGCACTGGAACCCAAATTAGTTTCTTTTTCTTTTCTTTTTTTTTTAATTGAGTTGGAGTCTCACTCCATCGCCCAGACTGGAATGCAATGGCATGCTCACGGCCACCCCAGCATCAACCTGCTGGGCTCCGGCGATCCTCCCGCCTCAGCTTTCCAAGTAGTCGAAACTACAGGCGCATGTTACCATGCCCAGCTAATTTTTGATTTATTGTAAAGACAAGAGCTCACCAAGTTGCCCGGCTGGTCTAGAAATTGCTGGCTCAGGCAATCCACTCACCTTGGCCTCTCAAAGTGCTGGGAGTACAGGCTGAGCCACTAAGTCAGCCCCAAATTAGTTTCTTAATTAACACAGGTGCCAGCTCTTTGGCCCTGGCCGCCCATGCTGAACCCCTTTCCTTCTGATACTTGCTCCCCAATGGGAGTTGATGGCATTTTAAGAATTAAGTCTCACTGATCCTTTATATTAGTCAAAATATATAAAAGAACTTTAAATAATTGGCTTAAAAGGAAAAGTAAGCGTTTTACATATTTTACCAGAATATAAAAAGTTTAATTCATGCCTTTTGCCACCTTAACAATCTTTAGTCACTACAGTTTTAAAATGACTAAAATAATTGTCTTCAGAATTTAACTATTTTGTCTAAGTCTAATAGCTAAATTCTGGCCAAATGCCATTCCTGCTAGGTGTTTTAAAATATAAAACTTTGCTTCTATAATAACTTTTATACTTGAGTTATCTGTAAACTTATATCTTCAGATTCAAGCTGTTAAAATATAAAGCCAGACATTGTCCTGAACTCTACCTTCTGGTACACGATTAACAACAATTGCTTGCTCCTTGGTTTTTACTAAAAATGTGAATCACTAAAAGTTAATGTAATTACTGTGTGCAATTAAATCTACCAAATGTATGAAAAACAATTTTACATATAAAAATTAAGAAAATATAAATAATGGGTAAACTAAATAACAAAGCAAGTTAAAAAGGAAAGTACATTTTTACCCTAAGGTAAAATGATAAAAATAAAACTTAAAGGTTTAAACAAATTGTTAAAGGTTTATGCCAAATTAATCATATGTATGGTCAAGTAAGGGTGGAATTTGGTTTTCTATAAATTAAGCATACTAATTCTTTTTTTCTCTTTTTTTGGGGGGGCATACTAATTCTTGACCAGAAATTAGGCCCCTATGTCAGAATAATAGTGTTTTTTAAAGCATTAATCTGTTCTTTAGTGAAAATTATAAGATGCTATAAACTTATAAAAATCGTAACTTGTGGTCAAACTAATCAAAATAAAATAAATTTGGCTATAAAGTTTTCTTACAATTAACTTTAATGTTGCTCATACCCTCATGCAGGGATAACATCTACTACTCTCTTAAACTTTTAAAGTAAACTACAAAAAAAAAAGTGGGGGAGAAAGGCCAAATTCAGTCCCCCCACCCAGTCTTTCTTTTTAATGCCTGAAGAAATTAATCTCCTCTATCAAAGAGTAATGCCTTTGCTTTTCAAAATCTCTAAATTATTATTTTGGCTAAATAAATGCCTATTTTTTGGTGACCCGTGGTCCTGAGTTATGGTATCATGCTTTTAAACCTTTAATACTTAACAATCTTTCCAACATGAAAATTTTAGGTTCTCAATTCTGTATTTTTCATCTTTTAAAATTATTTTAATATTCAGTTTTCTGAAATTCAAGGAGGAAACATTTATCTCATTTGGTATGAGAAAAATCACACAGGAAGCATTGTCAAACATAAAGGAATGTTTAACTTTTCTAGGGTTATAGTCATTGGCGTATCTTCCAGAATTGAATAATGCTGATATGTCCAACGATGTGATATCAATTGCCTATACAGAATAACATCCGATCATAATGTAAAAACTACAGCTATGATTAGAAATTAACAAATATGTTGCTTCTGAGTTTATTTACAATTACATTCGGGTCAGACTCTTGAGGAAGAAGGGAAGCTGTCCCAGGCAACTGTCTTAAGGCGACAAGAAGTCACGTGAAATACCAAAAGAAGCTTCTGTTTCCAGGGACCACACCTCCCCCAGACCTTTCTCATGGACTGCTTCCATAATGGCTGGTAGGGAGTGCCTGCTAGTCAGGGGAATTGTTTTATAAACAGCATCTGTTGTAAACTTAAAAATGGTATCTGAAATCTTTTTCAGACTTTGCCTACCCAAGCTGTCATCCACAATTAGTGTTTTACTATTAATCCCTTTCAAAAAGCAATTTATAATCAGCTATAGAACTCTGGCGAGTGCTCTTCAGTGCCAATTACCAACAACTTTAAAATCTTCTTCCAGGACTCTTATTAAATAAAAAACTTATGTGCTCATGAGGATTGCTGATCCAACATAGGACAGAACAATAGTTAATTGCATAAACTGAACTAATAGAACCAAATAATTTGAAAACCTTTTAGTTTAAAGTATTGCTAATTATTTTTGTTATGTTTTTCACAGTCAAAAGAAATATCTCCTTTTTTGGAGCTTTTTAAAGCCTGTCACAGATGAGTAAAGTATGCTCTTATAAGCAAAATTTAAAACATAAATCTTAGACTGGGAGCAGTGGCTCAAGCCTATAATTCCAGCACTTTGGAAGGCTGAAGTGAGAGGATTGCCTTAGCCCACGGGTTCAAACCCAGCCTGGACAACCTGGTGAGCCCTCATCTCTACAATAAATCAAAAAATTAGCGGGGCATAGTGGCACACACCTGTAATTCCAGCTACTTGGAAGGCTGAGGCAGAAGGATCACCTGAGCCCAGCAGGTCAATGCTGTGGTGGCTGTGAGCGTGCCACTGCACTCCAGCCTGGGCAACAGAGAGACTCCAACTAAAAAAAACACAAAAACAAAAACAAAAAATCTTCCCTCTGCCTAATTTCTCCAAATTTAGAAACTGAATATTTATCTGTGAAAGTATGAGTGTTTGTATAAGTTCAGTAAGAATCTATTTTCTCATATAGCGGGACATATTAGGTTAATAATCCCAGTGGGATCTCCAAAATGTTAGGTCAGCTCCGCTAAGGGTTTGGTCTCCAATCCCGTGCTGCATGAAGGATGTAAAGAATTACACAGAAGTTAGATTGGAAAATATAGTTTATTTAGAAAGCAAATTAGAGAGAGAGGAGATTCACTCAAGGTAGGAGAGGGTGCCAAAGCGAAGAAACATGGCAGCCACAGCTCAAAGAACCATGTGGACACACCAGAATTTAACAAAGCAATGGTGAAGTTGAATGCCTCTTAAACCTTCCCTTTGACGAGGGCAGTTTGTTAAAATGATTGGGTGGTGGTCTGCTCCACATCATCACAGAGGGCACAGGTAAGCACAGGTGATGGACAGCAGACATATGGGTGGGCTGTCACTTGACTGCTGCCATGGTGACGGGGTCTGTGTCATGAAGGTCATGAAGGGCTGATTAGGTTAACTTATTTACAAAGCAGGTTGGGGAGAGGGTTGTAAAACAATTATCAATAGCTACTGAGAAACCCACTCTGTTCTTGATAAGAAGGTAAATTAAAGTGAACTGCTAGATAAACATAAGAAAGTCAAGGAATGTTAAAATGACTGCTCATTGGGTCTATTTACTCCATCTTATGTCTTTTCAGGATGTGATTGGAAACACTGGTTATTTTACCAAGGTTTTAACTGAAATGATATTTCAGAACAAACTACCATAAGAAATTAAGATTAAGGGCCAATCTAATATTAGATTTCTTATGGAAAGAGTTCCAACAAAGCCCATTTAAAAGACCCTATAGGGCAAATAATTACTCTTGTTGCACTTTATACAAATAAGATATATCATCGAAACTTATTTTGCAAATAAATTGGTCCTACTATAATTTGCCTTTAATCGAAATAAAGAACTGGAAGGGAACATGTTTCAAAAGAAACTATAGTACACCTATTTTAAATTCTTTTGTTCATTATTTTTAAGTTTTATTATTTTCTACAATTTAAAGTACATCATGAATTCTTTCCTGGGTACAAGTTTTCAAACTAATGTTTTCAAAATGTTTCAAATTTTGTTTAAAGTTAACTTAAGTGTCTGGTTTAAACTACAGTTGAGGAAAATTTGTCAGGTTGCCACTGACAAATTGTATCTGAAGATACATCAAAAACTCTAAAAGCTAATTTATATAAACTATTCCACATATTAACCTGTTTTTCTTCTGTCTCCAGAGAAGTGTCTTTTATAAAAGATCTTTTTACCTACGTATCTGTAGAAAACCAGCCCACCTATAATGCCACCTTGAAAAATGAAACACCACTATTTTACAGGACTGGTACAAGTGAAATACTTTCCTCTGAGCTTTTTTAACTCAACCTTTTCCTTGTAATAATCTCCTTGTTACTTATAATGAAATCATAGGAAAAGGAGTTTATCATTTAAATTATACTAGTAACTTCAGACCTTGCAACCCTTGTACAAGGGTGATCAGCCACCATCTGAATTGTCAATACATCTAGTTTCATTTAATTTCTCTACTTGCTGCTTAAGGAGGGGTTTGCTTAAGTTATTCCTTTAACTGGGCCCATAGTAATAGTTATAATCCAGGTAATTTTTGGTCCATGTCTCTGTAACTGCCTGGTAAAATTTGTTTCTTCCAGAATCGAGCAGTTCCACACCTGCACAATAGTCACGCGAGGATTCCAACCAATACCTGCAATCCATGCCACCAATAAAACCAACCTGAGCACTTTCAGATCAGTTAGGGTGGGATTTTCAATCCCTGGCTATGTAAGCCTATGCCCCTTGTCAACTTTGAAGCAGTTACAAAAGACAGACCTTCCTTCCTCTGCACCCCATGTGATAATGGAATCAAAAAGCTCTGGGATGGGAGAGATGAGGCAGGGTATTCAGCACAGATTAGATGTAGACAGATAAATTTCTTATAGGCAGTTTTTAGTTTAAAATGGGGAAATGTCCAGATATTTTGTCTGTAGGCTGAACTGCCTTGCCTGCTGGAAGGTGGATTCAATGGGGACTCCCAGCTCATCAAAGGACAAGCCCATCAAGGAGGTTCCCAGGTCAGGAACCAAACGCTATAGAAATGTAAATCAGATCAGCTTTTAGCTCATAATCACAAAGTCTAACAAGTCAGCCTAACCAGACAAAATTTGTGTTGGGGGTGAAGGTCATATCTTACCCATCAGAGGTAGAGAGGTGATAATCTCTCCAGAGCAGCAGACACCCATAGTCTACTTATTTGCATATCAATTACTAAGTAGCTATATCAACCAATCTGTGAAAAGCAAAAAAGCAAAAAGGTGGTCTTTCTATAACACATCTATAGGCATATTTTCTTATATTTCTCGCAAATTCTGTTTTAAAACTTTGATGATTTTCCAGCAAGATGGCGACGGAACAGGTCAGACTGTGAGAGTCTCTGCAAAAGTGAGTGTCCATAAAAACTCTCTGCATGAGTGGGTATGTGCCAGTGGGTGAGTGAAAGTTCATCCGAGGGGAAACTCAAGTGAATGCATTTGGGGCTGTCCTCTGGATGTGACTGTAACCCCTCACTGCCCTGAGATTGGAGCCACCAGCATGCAGGATAATCTGCTGTTCTTAGGGCTCTCCTGACAAGAGGCAGCAAAAAGCAGTTGATCCTAACCACCTGGTGCCTGGCCCATACCATCACCTGCGAAAGCACAGGGGCACAATTCCTAGGATCAGTGAGAGGGTAGGGGAAAACTGTACAGAAGCCCTGCCACTGGTGAGGAAAAACTGACCTGTGCCATTTTTTCTGTCCTGGGACAAGGCAGAGACCTGCATTTTCATGTCCAGCTCTGCCCAGCCTCCATATGGGACCTAGAGGTTATCTCCCCATCAAACTCTGAGAGACAGATGCTCCTCCCCCATGCTGGAAAAAGCACAGACACATCAGACCTGAGTGGGAGACTTGACAGGAGGAGCAGCAAGCCGGGTGCGTCTAGATCTAATCCAACCCTTCCACAGTAGTCCGCGGGGCATCTGACCCATATTGAGAGCAACCCTATCAGCCTGCACTGACAGCAGAAGGGAGGGGCTGGAGACCAGAGCTGAAAGGAAGTTGGGGTTATAGGAATCACCTCAGAGCAAGCTTTTTATTTGTTTGTTTGTTTTGTTTTTTGTTTGTTTTTTGTTTTATTTTTTTTTCTCTCCTCTCTTTCTGTTTTTGACTATGTTTTTATACTTGCTTTGTTTCTGTTATTTTAATGCTATTTTCTTTAGACTTCCTATTTGTGTATGGGTATTTTTGAGGAAGAGTACATCGATGTTGGGGGAGGGGTTGTTGGTTTGTGTGTTTGTATGATTATCTGTATGTTTTTGTTTTTTTAAATCTTTTGTCTTTGTTTATGTCTCATTTTCATTTGTTAGTTGTTACGTCTGTCTGTTTTCCTTCTTCTTCTTCTCTCTCTCCACCTTCCTCTTGTCCTCTTCCTTCCTTTTTCCATTCCTTTACTTTTCTCTTACCTCATTTTGTTTTCAGGGCACAAACCTCTATGCCACTGCATGGACACACTGTAAGGCAATGGGAAGTGGGTTCTAGGGGGCCCACACACCTGTCAGCAGATACTGAAATCTGCAGATTGTTTCTGAATCACAGTTCCTCCCTCAATGAAATCTCAAAACTTCAAAAGGTACAGCCCCCACCCACAATCCAGCTTCAAAATTGAACAAAGTCAGAGGATCTACATAAGGAAGAATAGGAGATTGAGCAAACAGAAGTAAAAACTACCCCCATCCCTGAACAGCAGGATTAAACAAGAGGTTAAAAAAACGGGGGGAGGAAAATCTATACAAATGAAGAAAAACCAAAGGAAGAATATGGGTCTCACACAGACCCCTGGAAGGTCAACCACTGAGCATACAGACTTTGGAATGAAGAGTCCCCAGAATGAATGGCCTCAAACCACAAACCCCGATATCAAGATATTAATAGAGAGAATAAATACAAATGAGGAGAGACAAAAGGAAAGAATGAAGGAGTTGCTAACTGAGATAACAGTAATAAAGAATACAGTGAATAAAATAAATGACAAACTGATAAGAATGGAAAGCAGAATTAGCCAAACAGAAGAAAGATTCTCCAAGCTTAAGAACCAAAATATGGAACTAACCCAAACTGTTAAAAACATAGAAAAGAAGTTTAACAAGACAGGACAAAACTTCCAGAGATGAGCAATTATTTCAAGAGACCTAATCTAAGACTAATTAGAATCCCTGAGGCAGATAGAGAAACAAAGACCATCCTGGAACAAATATTCCATGAAATTATCCAAGAAAACTTCCCTTATCTCATGAGTGATATGACCATTCAAACAAAAGAGATTCAGAGAATCCCTGCATGACAAAAAATGAGAAGTCCAACTCCTAGAGCCAGAGGTCCTAAAACTTTTAAAACAGGAGGCCAGTTCACTGTCCCTTAGACCGTTGGAGGGGCAGACTATAGTTTAAAAAAAAAAAAACTATGAACAAATTCCTTTTTCTTTTTTTTAACTATAGTCCGCCCCTCCAACGGTCTGAGGGACAGTGAACTGGCTCCCTGTTTTAAAAGTTTGAGGACCCCAGACACATAGCAATTTGTCTACCCAAAGTAGGTACAACAGAAAGAAAACATAAAGGCAGCAAGAGAGAAAGGTCAGACTACCTACCAGGAAAGACCAATTAGATAGCAGCAGGCTTATCTACAGAAGCACTTCAGGCTAGGAGAGCTTGGAACCCAATCTTCAAAGTTCACAAAAATAAACAATTTCAACCAAGAATTATCTACCCAACAAAGCTAAGCTTCATTGGTAATGGAGAATTAAAATCCTTCCCAGACATTCAATCCCTAAGAGTTTATGCTGCCTCTAGACCAGCTCTATAAGAAACACTTTTTTAAAAAAAGTATTAGATGCAGAAGAAAGGGGGAAAAAATGACAATGCCCTTCCTAAGAAAGCAGGAAAAAGATTGAAAACACACATGAATCAACCCAAAAATCAAAAGAAAGACAATAAATAAATAAACAAACAGCAACAACAAAAACAAATTCTATGAGACCCTCATGAGGGGAAAAAACTCTCTCACATCAATAATCAGTCTGAATGTGAATGGACTAAATGCACCACTGAAAAGACACAGAATGGCAAAATGGATAAAATATCATGAGGCAAAAATATATTGTCTCCAAGAGACTCATCTAACCAAAAAGGACACTTACAGACTCAAAGTAAGAGGATGAAAAACAAAATTTCAGGCGAACGGAACACACAAAAAGCAGGAGTTGCTATCTTAATGTCAGACATAATACCCTTTAAGCTATCAAAAATTTAAAAAGATAAAGAAGGTCACTAAATAGTGATAAAAGGTTCAATCCATCAACAAGAAATATCCATCATAAACATATATACACCCAACATAGGAGCACCAACTTTCATAAAGCAACTTCCAGGTAAACTTAAAAAAGATACTGACTCTAACACTAACATAGCTGGGGACATAAATACCCCACTCACAACCCTAGATAGATCAAGACAAAAAGTCAACAAGGAGATCAAGAACCTCAATGTGACACTTGACCAAATGGATTTAACTGATTCCTATGAACACTCCACCCAACCACCATGGAATATACATTCTGCTCATCACCACATGGAGCATACTCTAAGATAGATCACATCCTCAGTCATAAATCAAATTTCAACAAATTCCATAAGACTGAAATACTGCCATGCACCTTCCCAGACAACAGTGGAATAAAAATAAATATCAACACCACCAAAATTCCCCCCAAACCTACAAAGACATGGACAATAAATAGCATGATGCTAAACAACTCCTGGGTCAACATGGAAATCAAAACAGAGATTAAAAGATATCTGGAAACAAATGAAAATGAAGAAACATCTTACCAAAACTCTAGGATGCCATGAAATCAGTCCTAAGAAGGGAATTCTTATCTCCACAAACACACATGAAGAAAATGGAAAGATCCCAAGTTAACAGCCTAACAAATCACCTAAGGAAGCTGGAAAAGCAAAACCACCAAAACCCTAACCTCAGCAAAGGAATTCAGATCACCAAAATAAAAGCCCAAATTCGGGACATAGAAGACAAAAATATAATACTAAAAATCAACGGAAAAAAAGCTGGTTCTTTGAAAGCATAAATAAGATTGATAGACCCCTAGCTAGAATGACCAAGAAAATGAGAGAAAAAGCCCAAATAGATACAATCAGAAATGCAAAATATCAAGACACAACTGACCCTGAAGAAATACAAAAGATTATCAGAGACTACTATGTACACTTGTATGGAAACAAACTTGAAAACCTAATGGAAATAGAGGACTTTCTGACATCACACAACCTCCCCAGGTTGAAACTAGAAGAAATCAAGACCCTAAATAGACAAATAATAATCCAAGAAATTGACTAAATCATAAGGAAACTACTCACAAAAAAAAGCCCTGGACCAGATGGCTTTCCAGAAGAATTCTACAAAACATACAAGGAGGAACTGATACCAATCCTATTGAAAGTATTCCAGGCAATTGATAAAGATAGAACTCTTCCCAAATCATTTTATGAAGCTAATATCACATTGATACCCAAACCAGGTAAAAATCCAACAAAGAAAGAGAACTACTGCGTTCCTTGATGAACATAGATGCTAAAATTCTCAACAAGATCTTAGCAAACCTGATCTAACAATACATCTCAAAAATCATCCACCATGACGAGGTAGGCTTCATCTCTAGGATGCAGAACTGGTTCAACATTCACAATACCATAAACATAATTAAATACATCAACAGATGTAAAAAACAAAAAACACATGATTATGTCATTAGATGCAGAAAAAGCTTTTGATAAAAGCCAGCACCCTCTCTTGATAAAAACCCTCAAAACATCTAGGCATAGATAGAACATACCTCAAAATAGTAAGAGCCATCTACGAGAAGCCCACAATCAGCATACTGCTAAACAGAAAGATATTGGAACCATTTCGCCCGAAAACCAAAACAAGATAAGAACGCCCACTCTCACCCCTTTTTCAACATAGTTTTATATGTCCTAGCTAGAGAAATCAGACAAGAGAAGGACATCAGGGGTATCAAAATAGGAAAAGAGGAAGTTAAGTTATCCCTCTTTGCAGAGGACATGATTCTATACCTTGAAACACTAAGAGAACCTATCAAAAACCTCCTTGCACTGATAAATGACTTTGGCAAAGTCTCAGGGTATAAAATCAATGTGCAAAAGACATTCACATTACTATACACCAAAAAAAACCAAACAGAAACCCAAATAAAAGGCACAATCCCATTCACAGTAGCCACAAAAAAAAAAAAAAAAGAAAGAAGGTGGTTTCCTAAACAGAGACATGAAAGACCTTTACAACAAAAACTACAACACATTGCTCAAAGAAGTCAAAGATGACACAAACAAATGGGAAAATATTACATGCTCATGAACTGGAAGAATCAACATTTTTAAGATATCCATCCTACCCAAGGCAATCCACAGATTTAATGAAATACCCATTAAATTACCAGCAGCATTCTTCTCAGACCTGGAAATAACAATACAGGAATTCATATGGAAACATAAACAAGTACAAATAGCCAAAACAATCCTCAGCCAAAAAAAAAAAAAAGGTGGTATCATACTCCCAGACTTTAAACCTTATTATAAAGCTAGTAGTCTGGTATTGGTACCAATGGAACAGGGTAGAGATTCCAGAAGCAAAACCTCAATTTCTCAACCAACTCATCTGCAACAAAGTCTCCTCTACCAATGGGGAAAGGAGAACCTATTTAGCAAATGGTGCTGGGAAAGCTAGCTGACCATATGCAGATTAAAACAAGACTGCTGCCTATCACCATACACAAATATCAACTCTAAATGGCTCAGAGCTAAATGTAAAACCTGAAACTATAAAAACTCTAGAAAATGCAAGAGACACCCTTATGGATATTGGAACTGGCAACCACTTCCTGATTACAACTCCAAGTGCCCATACCATAAGAGCTAAGGTAGACAAGTGGGACTTCATCAAACTGACAAGCTTCTGCAAAACCAAAGAAACCATCAAGAAAGTAGGGAAACAGCCTACACTGGGAAAAAATATTTGGCAACTCTATGTCTAACAAAGGCCTAACATCTAGGATCTACAAAGAACTCAAATATGCTGAAAAGAAAAAACAAACAGCCCCATTACAAAGTGGGCAAAAGATATGAATAAACACTTCTTAAAAGAAGACATATGAGCAATGAACAGATACATGAAAAAATGTTCAGCCTCACTAGTCATTGAAGAAATGCAAATTAAAACCACACTGAGATACCACCTAACTCTAGTCAAGATGGCCAATATCAATAACTCAAAAAACAACAGATGCTGGAGAGGATGCGGTGTAAAGGGAACACTTCTACACTGTTGGTGGGAGTGTATACTAATACACCTTCTGTGGAAAACAGTTTGACAATTCCTAAAAGATCTAAAAATTGACCTTCCATACTACCCCACAGTCCTGCTACTAGGATATAACTGGAGGAACTCAAATCTTTTTCACTGTATGAAAAAGATACCTGTACATGTATCTTTATTGCATCATTGTTCATAACAGCCAAAACATGAAACCAACTGTATTGTCTATCAAAAAAGGACTGGATTTTAAAAATGTGGTACATATGCATGGTGGAATATTATGCAGCCACAAAGAAAAACAAAATTATGTATTTCACAGCAACTTGGATGGACTTACAGTCCATATTACTGAATCATTTATCTCAGAAACAATGAATCGAGTATTACATGTTCTAACTCACAAGTGGACCTTGAACAATTATCATAATACTATAAGAAAAGGATTGGCAGTCATGGGAAACTGTCATACAGGGGGTATGTAGGGGAGCAGAATTGGCAGTAGTAGGAATCTTCCAGGGGAGGGGGGACTCACCTCATCAAAAAGGGTACCTGCATAATGAACATTTGTATACCTTACCCTGAATTGTATCCCACATCTTCAATCAATCAATCAATCAATCAATCTTTGCTGGCCGCTCTGAAATTCCTTTCAGTAGTGTGTCAAAGGACCCATGAGTTTTGTGCTGCACCCCTTCCAGAACCCAGAAATGCTGCTCCCAGTGAGGCATTGCTTTAATTGTCCTTTAAAGATCATATCTAGTCAATGCAAGACTCTTCTGATAATGTGAATGTTTTATTGGCATAGACTAGTGTTCCCCAGACTCCACTTCCTGCAGCCCATGAATTGTGGTAAGATACCATGGCAAAACTTATCAGGGAACAGACTCTTTTGCTGTCTTGCATCAACCAGAATGTCTTTTAAACTATTGTCTTTTATGTACTGGGCTCCCAAGGAAAAGTTATGTGGCAAAGGTTTGGACTACTTAAAAAATTAGAACTTTACTGCTTTAATTATATAAATAGCATAAATCCAGGTGAGTTCTTAGGTATCTCAGATATTGAGAGTCTTAGATAATGGGAAAAGGTGCCACTGGTTTCTCATAGATGAAGGTACCTCTGGCACTGTAAATTGTGAACAATGTATTTATCTTTTAAAAAAATCACCCACTTCTCCCAAATCTTTATTAGAAAATAAAATTCTGTTAATCTTGCTCTTCAGAGAAATGCGCCAACTGATGAATTCTGCATTTGTTAGGAAGTAAAATAAAGATTGAGACAGGGCACTAGAGCTACTTCTGGGGTTTAATCACTTGGGCTTATCGGTCTTGATGTGAAATTCTACCATTTGAGATCAGAAGCTCAGCATGCTAATAAATCTCCATTGTTCCAACAAAGAGACCTCCATGCATAAGTAACATTTCTTCAAGGCATTCCTTTACATATAATCAATAATGCAAAAAACACCTGGGCTAGCACTCTTTGGTGCAAAGGAGAGGTAGAGAGAATCTATCAGGAACTACTGGTATAACAAGCCTTTAAATGCATTATGTTTGTAAAAGAACTATTCCTCAACATATCAGGGACAAAAGTTAACGTGACCTTGTTAATTTTACAATTCTGTCCTTTCCATAACCAAAAAAAAAAAAAAGCCTTAAAAGAGAGAGAAAAACCTCTAATTCTTCATCCTAATCTCCATCTTCAAAGCAGACTTTCTTTTCTCCCTAGCATTTAGATTCCACTCTTTTGCGTGAGATAGTAAGTTCAGGGAATTTTCGAAGAGACAAAAGCTACTCAAAAAAATATTAATGTCAAACACATGTAAATTTATCTTGCTCCATTTTTCCCCCAGTCAGGAATGTCCTTTGTTGTCTTCTGGTATGTTTCAGCAGGCTGACATCTTTGGTTGAGGAGCAATCATCTGGGCAGCATCCTTACAATGTAATGACAATCAGTTACCAAAAATGTGCAAGCACTGATAACAGATTCAGAAGGGTCAGAAATGAGTGGAAGAAAATAGGTATTTCAAACAAGCACACAGCAGCTGCTGCCGACCTTGGCTTACGATTGCATCCCAAACGCTTATTAATTTTCCGCTGTAAAACAGAGGGAAGTCAAATGAAATCCTGACAAAGGGTCATTGTGGAGAGGGGGAGAATGCTTTACTGTTTAAATGACATTCCTGTGGTTAAATTAAATTCTTCCAAAAACATCTTTTCTCCTGTTTGTTCAGCCAAGAAGAGCAAGGCACTAAGGAGGAGGCAAAACATATCTTCAGATTTATATCTTCTTTGAATATGATCCTATAGTTTTTATGAAAAATAACAACTAAACCAGCAACATGTAAAGAGAAGACACACAAATTATTTCAGCAGACCTGTAAGAACAATGCCAAGAGTTCATTCCAACTAGATGATGCCCTATCATGAAGGTAAGTATGCAAATATGAAAGCCACCGAAGCAGCTGACGTTATTGAGTTCCTACTGTTGCTGAGGCATTCTTTTAGTTCAAAATGACTCCACAAGCTAGGTAATATCCTTCACCTTGCAGGTGAAAAAGCAAAGGCTTAAATAAGTTAACTTGTTCAGTCACGCTTTTAATATGAGAGATCTAACATATGAAAGTAACTTTTTTGACTCTAAAACCAGGAATCATCATCTTTGCACTCTTCACTCAAAAATCAAATAAAAGATAAATTGAGAAGCTAGAATGGTGAGGGATCTGGAAATCATGTCACATGAAAAAACTTTAACCATTTAATCTAGAGAAAAGAGGCTCGACGGGCTTTTAAAGCCATGGGAAAATATCTAAAAGTCCACCGTATGAATGAAGAGAG
>NW_007257347.1:2115-3231 GCF_000164805.1 Carlito syrichta | reverse complement strand
TCTCTCTGTAGCCGCTGCTCTAATAAATCTCTTGGCCTCAAAGGGTGTTGAGTCTCGCTGCGCGCCACCGTCTTTCCCGTGACTTGGTCGGGAATTCTCTCGCCCTAAGGTGGGACCCTGTTCCACCACCAGTGGGACTCACCCCTTAAGGCCTTCGCCCACTTTCTTGAATGCCAGCACCACATCCATCACCACCTCGGATAGGTAAGTGCCCCTACCTCAAAAACCTAAAAACCTCGCCCAGGATACCTGGAAGGGACTGAACGTTGATCGTCCAGTGGCTCTTTCGGCCCCAGGTGAGGGAGGAACCACACCCTGCTGAGGCTTTCAAAGCCACAGCAGACCCCTACTGGTTTTCCCCTCTCCTGCCTAGGTCTCTAAAACCACCTCTTTAACTCCTATAAGCATTCAAAAAAGTGGGCAGAGATTTCCCTCCCTCCTGTCCCGCTTTGACCCATTGAACCCTTGGCCTTAACAGGTGTTAGGTCTCACTGTGAATCGGATATTTCTCACCCTTGTGCAGGTCTCTCTCTCCCCCCTGGGCAGGACCCCAATTCAGCACCTGCAGCCAATCCAGCCCTCTCAGACTCTCCCCACCCTTCTGAACACCCCAGTCACATCCACACTAGCACTCATTAGATAGGTAAGTTCCCCTCCCCAAACAAGGGAGTAAAAACTTTCTGGGGAACTCTGGAGGGAACGGACTTCAGGAACCGCCCCCTCCGGCCCCCAGGCGAGGGGGAACGCACCCACCTCGGCTTTCACAACCACTGCGGACCCTAAAGGCTTCCTCTTCTCCTTTATCTCTCTCAAACTTTAAAAACTCCTGCGGCTGCCGAGTTGCAACGGGCCCCAGGGGCCCCATGGCTGCTAACCCACAGCGGTTTCAGTAAAATTCTCTCTCTCTCTTTCTCCCCTCCCTAAGGAATCCCATGGCTGCCAGGCCACGTCAGCTGGCCCACAGTAGATTCTGAAGGGCTCCCACGTCAAAAACTCTGTTCGACTGGCAGTGAATACACTCCCTACCTGCCACTTGGTCAAGTGCTCCCTGTCTATTTTGGGAAATCCTAGCGCTAGGTGCCTTGACCCCTCGGTTCTCCAGGAGAACCCTGGTTG
>NW_007257347.1:0-1284 GCF_000164805.1 Carlito syrichta | reverse complement strand
TACTTCTGCTCCAGCAGCTCAACCTCTGTACCCTCCCCTTCCAACCACTCCCCCGTATAGCCCTCCAGTAACCTGATCCAAGGCCTTACCGGTCGTCCTTGCTCCCGTCCATGAAGTAGCGGGTGCAGAGGGTATTGTTCAGATGCACAACCCCTTCTCTGAGACCTCTCACAAATAGAAAAATGTCTTGGATCATACACAACTAATCCTGCCACCTACATTAAGGAGTTTCAATACCTCATCCAGTCCTATAGCCTCACTTTTCATGATATATACCTAATCCTTTCCAACACCCTACTTCCAGAGGAATGTAGGAGAGTCTAGGAACAGGCTAGAACATACGCAGACAAAATTCACCAAACCACCCCAGCTCACCCCCTTGGTGCAGCAGCAGTCCCAGACCAGGATCCGGTCTGGGACTATAACTCTCCCGCCGGCATCGAGTCCAGGAATCACTTCTCTACTTGCCTCCTTTCTGAGCTGTGTAGGGCTGCACAAAAAGCAGTTAACTTTGAAAAACTCCAGGAAGTTATTCAGGACAAAAATGAGAATCCCTCTAACTTTCTCAGTTGACTCACTAGGACACTTCAACAGTATACCCACATAGATCCGGACTCCCCTAATGGCTGGCAACTCCTAATGACATATTTTTTCTCCCAAAGCTATCCGGACATTAGGGCAATACTAAAAAAGCTTGACAGAGGCCCCCTTACTCCCCAACATGATGTCCTAGCAACTGCCTTTAAAGTGTTCCACAACCGGGATGAAAAGGCAAAAAGATGTAAGTATCAGATGCTGACCCAGGCCCTCTAGGGAGCTAAGGGTTCCTCCGGTGTCACCCAAGGTGGTGGCAATGCCCAAACCCAGTGACAACCACCAGGATCCTGCTTCAAGTGTGGGCAACCAGGACATTGGGCACGAGGATGTCCCAACCCCAGAGTGCCCCAAAAGCCATGTGCCAAGTGCGGTCAGGCAGGACATTGGGCAACAGATTGCCCCGGTCCTCAAATAGGGACTGGGTCAACCCCCAATCCTGCTCTAGACCTGTTGGGTATGACAGTGACCTTGGAATGATGGGGCCCGGGGTCTCCCTGCCCGACACAAATCTCAAATCGTCGGGAGCCCAGGGTCACTATAATGGTTGATGGGCGCCCCATCCATTTTCTCCTGGACACTGGAGCCACCCTTTCCATCATACGAGAATTTTGGGGCCCAACTTCCCCATCTAAGTCCCCTATAGTTGGGGTAGGGGGCCAGTCCATCACTCCACGCATAACTCCTGCA
>NW_007257346.1:2152-3023 GCF_000164805.1 Carlito syrichta | reverse complement strand
ACTAGCTGACATCTCTATCTAGCGTGGTGGCTGGCCAGTTGACTTAACCAGTTAGCTACATATATATTCTGCATGCTTGCCAGCTGACTTAACTATCTAGCTACCTAGCTATCTAGCTAGCCATCGAACTGACTTAACTAGGTGACCTAACTAGATAACTAGCTGACTAGCCAGCTGATTTAACTAGTTAGCTACCCAGCTAGGCAGCTGACTTAACTAGCTGACTTAACTAGCTAACCTACTGACTTTACTAGCTGAAATAGCTAGCTAGCTGACTTATCTAGCTGACTTAACTAGCCAGCTAACTGACATAACTAGCTGACTTAATTAGCTAGCTACCTAGCTAGCCAGCTGAAATTACTAGCTGATATAATTAGCTAACCTGATGTCTAGCTGTCTAGTCATCTGACTTAACTATTTTATTAACTACCTAGAGAACTGGGTAGCCAGGTGACTTAATGAGGTGACTTAACTAGTTAGCCAGTTGGTTAGCCAGCTGATTTAACTAGTTTATTAACGAGCAAGGAAACTGGCCAGTCAGGTGAGTAAACTAGCTGAATCAACTATTCATCCAGCTGGCTAGCTAGCTGACTTAACTAGTTCTCTACCTCTGTTATCACCTGGATAGTCAGCAGGCTTAACTAGCTGACTTAATTAGCTAGTGAGGTGGCTAGCGAACTGACTTAACTAGGTCACTATCTAGCTAGCCAGCTAGCTTAACCAGCAGTCTTAACTATCTGGCCTGCTTACTAGCCAGGTCAATTAACTGGCTTGCTACACAACTAGCCACCTGGCTATCCAGCTGTTATAACTATCTGACATATCTATCTAGCTAGCTGTTCAGTCAGTTGAATAAATAACAAGCTACCTA
>NW_007257346.1:0-508 GCF_000164805.1 Carlito syrichta | reverse complement strand
AGCTGGCTAGCTAGCTAGCAGGATGGACCTGTGGTTAGCAAGCCGGGATAAAAAGCCAGGCTTCTACCTGGAGAATGGGACAGCCAGCTGGCTTAACTAGCCAGCCACCCTGCCGTTCAGCCGGCTAGCCAGTCAGCTTAATTAGCTGGGCACCTATCCTATCAGCCTACTAACAAGTCAGTTTAACTTGCCAGCTACCTATCTTGGCAGCTGGCTAACCAGTTGATTAACTAGCTGACATAACTAGATAGCCATCCTACTAGCCAGCTGCCTTAACTAGCTAGCCACCTAGCTAACCAGCTGGACAGTCAGCTCACTTAACTCCCTGACTTAATTAGCTAGCTACCTACCTAACCAGGTGGCTATCCAGCTGTCTTAAATAGCTGACTTAACCAGCTAGCCAGCTGGCTAGCCAGCTGTCTTAATTAGCTTGCTACCTGGTTGGCTAGACGGCTAGCCAGCTCACTAAACTAGCTAGCTACCCAGCAGGCTAGCTGGCTAGGCAGTC
>NW_007257345.1:5305-7634 GCF_000164805.1 Carlito syrichta | reverse complement strand
TCATACAAAAACTATAATTGAAAAAAGCACATTTTTGATGTAAGAATATATGTGCATCTTAATTAATGCATTATATTAGAAGTACTAGCAGCAGTTCTAGTAACTACTGAATTATCAGAGGCTACAAGCATAGAGAATATTGTGAGGCATCAGTGACAATTATAATGTAATATAAAAAGTCTGCAAATTCTGTTGGTGACAAAAGTCCCAGTTACTTCTAATATTACTGTGCTTTGTTGCCTACATTTGTAATTAAATGCTAAAGTCAGTTAGAAAAAGTAATCAGAGTCTTGAAAAATGATAGACATATTTTTTCATCCAAATTCATAAAACAAGGAAATAAGTTCCAAGATTATAAGGAAGAAGAGAAGATGGATCATATTCTTCTCCCATTTTCTAGTATAAATGACTTGTTTTCACCCCCCTGGACTTCAAAAAAATAGAGTATAAAGAAATAGAGAAACACATCTACACTAATGTTCAACAGCCAGGTAGTAACCCCAACACTTGAGAAGGAGGTGAATCGAAGTTGTAGCTTCCTCTTCCTTTGGGTTGAAGCACTCTGTTCTTGATCCTCAGGGGAAATAAAGAGAAGAAAATAAAAGCCATGCACTCCTTATAGAGGACAATAAGTGGAGGGTCACTTAAAAAACATTCCTCTCTGTCAAGGGAAGAGTTTAACAGGCTTCAAAAAAGATCCTCCTGCTATTTCTTCTAAGTTTTGTGCCTTCCTGGGATGAGGATGTTAGTACATTTTCCTAAGACCTTCCAAAAGCTATAATATATTGCCACCAGAAGATTCCGAGGTAAGTCAGGATAGTTCTTTAATTCATTTTACCTAAATGCACACTCTATACCAGATCTAACAGATAGTTCCTGTTCCAGTTCCAGTTTATAGTTTCCTCTCTTCAGAGGTTACTCTTTCATTAAATTGTGAGTGAAAGTAAAATTTAAGCCTAAATTTTTCTGATTCCAAAGTTTTAGGTTTTATATTGCATTCTGCTATACTACCTGAAACAAAAGATTTTAAAAATCCATGAATTTTTATATTCCATATTGTTGATCAATAATGAGCTATTAATAAATTATATTTCCTTATTTATCATAATATAGAATATATTTCTTGGAAGGCTATTATACAGACACACGTTGCTAGTCTCCAGAGGTATAAATTGCATGTGAAAAAGACACAAAAACTTTGACTTATTGGCACTTGTAGTCTAGAGTAATAGACGTTAACCAAAAGACCATGCAAAATAAATTTATAATTACAAACTGTAATTACTGTCCTGAAACTAATTTATGAAGTGCTATAGAATGAGGGCTTCTAACGAGAATCAAGACATCAGAGAAGACATTCCTGAGAAAGCAACATTTGTGAAGAAATTTGGTAGAAGTTAATATATTATTACACAAGGTTTTTCCTTCTAAAGTCATTTTTAAACTAACCTATTAGTTACATTAAAAAGAGACCTCATCTCTACAACAAATCAAAGTTAGCTGGGTGTGGTAGCGCGTGCCTGTGATTCCGGCTTCTCGGAAGGCTGAAGCAGAAGGATCGACAGAGCCCAGCAGGTCGAGGCTGCGGTGGCCGGGAGCGGCTGCACTCCAGTCTGGGCGACAGAGTGAGACTCCAAATCAAATAATAATAATAATAATAATTTTAAATAATAAGACATTTTCATACTAAAAAAAGTGATAGAAATAAAATATTAACTAAATGATAAATAAGATTTTAGTTTCATAAGGTGCCACTAATTCAAATCATTTTAAGAAATTGTTTTCCATTGGCAGTAGTGATATATTGCCAGGGTAGGGGGAAAGGGACACAATATCAATAAAGGTATCTGATCTCAAACCAGGTGAAGTGGGAATCAAAGGGAGGCTCAAACTTTACCTCTATGATGATCACTTGTAAGCCAAATCCTGAATTGTACTTCACATCTTTAAAATTTTTTAAAGAAGGAAATTATTTTGCCATACACAAAATCAGTCTTTTGCAGGGACTTGGGGTGGAGACAGCAGGAGGTAACTGCTAATGGGTACTGGAATTCTTTGGGAGAGGGAAAAATTGTTCTTAAATTAGTGTGTTTATTATTCAACTTGTGAATATCCTAAAAATCACTCAATTATTTACTTTAGAAGGGTGAATGTTATGCATGTGAATTAGATCCCAATTTTTAAGTGGGGGTAAAAAAATGGGTGGCATAAGCATCTATAAATTAATTGTCCCCCTTCCAAAATTATTATTAGTAGAATGTGTGTGATCACATGAAAGATATATTCAAGAAATATAGCTATTCATAGACCATTGCCATAAAATGACTGC
>NW_007257345.1:0-3927 GCF_000164805.1 Carlito syrichta | reverse complement strand
GGGGGGTAAAACAAGAATATATGTAGTATAGTTGGATCACAGTCACATTTTTTCTTATACATATCAAATCATAAAAATTCAGGCCACAGTATTTTTTAAAAAAGTTAACAAATAGGAAAAGAAATAACAAGAAAAAGAAATAAGAAATTAGTCTGTGTGGACGATTTTACTCACTAAATAAGGGTATTCCCCAGACTATACTAACATAGATCTGCTACTATAAATCGATAGACATGATTGCTATTCCCTCAGTGGAGCTCAGTCTCCATATAGGTTTCATATTGCAAACATCTTACCATTGACTATATTTCTAAAATTTAAGAAACTTATCTTTCGTGTACTATTGCCCCTAAACATAAAACAACAGTGCTTACTGGTAATCATAACAAAGGAAGATTAAAATTTTCCATTTAAGGAAGAAAAAAATGCTTATATGGATCTGTTAAAAGAGAGTACATCTGGATTTTGCACTGAATTTAAGTAATTTTTCTGGAGTACTTTCAACAGATGAAATGTTTGTGTGGAACCATATTTTTTTTTTTTTTTAGTTGGAGTCTCACTCTGTCACCCAGACTGGAGTGCAGTGGCCACTCCCGGCCACCGCAGCCTCGACCTCTGGGCTCTGTTGATCCTTCCGCCTCAGCCTTTCGAGAGCCGGAATTACAGGTATGCGCTACCACGCCCGGCTGATTTTTTGATTTATTGTAGAGATGAGGTCTCACTGCCCAGGCGGGTCTTGAACCTGCGGGCTCAGGCAATCCACTCACCTCAGCCTCCCAAAGGCGCGGGATTACAGGCTGAGCCACCGAGCCCGGCTGGAACCATATTTAGTAGCCTAGTCTTGCAAGCACAGTTGATTTAATCATCCCATAGACAATTGTAGTGAACCTACTGTGTACAGACACTGTCCTAGAAAGAGAGGAAAAGCATGATAAGACTTCCATGTCAGAAAACTTGTTAGCACTGCTGTGAACTTGTGGTGACAAGTGGAACTGGGCCTGATGGAGGAATCTATGCAAAAACTGTTGGAAGTCTGCATTGTGACAGTGACAGAGGCAAAGAAGATAGAAGTTGATAAGCCACATAGAATATATACAACAAATTAACATTGAACTGGGCCCTGAGGGTCAGGGAGAGGAAGTCAAGAATAATGGCATTTTATAAGAAAGCTAAGCTTGAAAATTTCAATCTCCAAAAAAGGCTTTGTAGGTATACATGAAACACAGTTATTTAGTTCTGCAAAATTATACTAAATTACTATCAATTACATAAACATTAGAATTATTGCCAAAAAGACAGCACATTTTAGAATCATCAGTTTGACCTTCTGCAAAATGTGTTATTAGGGACACCGGTCCTATGAGATATTACATGGAATAAGACTTTTTCATGGTCAAATAAGTTTGTGAGAAAAAGAATAATATTCCCCAAACCTTCTAAAGCCTCGGCTCCTATAGAAAGGGACTTTTAAAAATCTATGTGTTTCCCACACTTAAAGATTATAGAATTATGTAATATAATTCATATGTTCTACAAACATGCTATTAAGATACAGATTTTTGTGCCACATAAGTTGTAATCAGAAACAGATGAATTCTTATATTTAATACATTATAATGGATATAGGCTGTTTAGAGAAACAACCAGCCAGTTTGACAAAGGGTACAGGTGTATGTCAAACAGCAAAAATCAGAGTACTGTTCAAAGTAATGGCTTGCTTTTATCTTCTTCTGATTATTAAGAGTCATAAAGATTAATACAGTCTTTTTCTCTACCAGTCAATAAGATGACATTAAAACAGGAAGAATAGGGAAAGCTTCTAGAAAGAAATATTAGGAGAATTAGTAAAGTCGGCCTAGGTTAGTCATTATTTTATTTATATTTTGTAAACATAAAAAGATTATAATAGATCTGTGCTGTAGAGCATAGTGAATATTCCTTTACTTGTATTAATAACATATTGCATAATCATTGTCATTTTCTATAACATTATATATTATTGACTACAAATTAGGCCATGCTATAGACACTGACCAGAAAAAATATAAAATTATGATCACCAATACAAGTAACAGAGTCTAACATAATATCAGTTATTATAAGGACATGTGATCAAATCATAACTTCATATATATTATATATATGTTTATAATTTTCATGGTTTTAAAACTTAAACCTTCATATTCATGAACAAGTTTTTAAACAAAAACTGCCCCAAGTGTGAAAAAAATTGAGACTGTCAGATATGAGTTAATGTGGGATAACAGTGTTCATATCTCAGTCACAATAGTGAACTTGAGTTAGAAGCACCCATTTTGATTAATACTTTACCAAATATGAAACTAAAAGTTTTTTTCATATTTATTAATATGTAATTTTGATTTTAGAGAACCTTAAAACCAGAAGAAAAATTAATAAAAAACATACAGCTCAATCTTGAGTGATTCCCTCATCAGTAGTATTATCAGTGAATAAAGTTGTCGGTGCTGAAATAAGAATAAACCTGACAAATCTTAAACAATGCGTGATGAGAGTGCTGCATCTTTGGTTATCATCATCCCT
The DNA here is from genome assembly GCF_000164805.1 of Carlito syrichta. Taxonomy (NCBI): domain Eukaryota; kingdom Metazoa; phylum Chordata; class Mammalia; order Primates; family Tarsiidae; genus Carlito; species Carlito syrichta. The sequence continues at coordinate 1,365 of NW_007257345.1, read as the reverse complement.
GTCAACTTGTTTTGAGAGAATTCTGGTTTTAGTATGTTTAATTCCAACTATTAATTACCCTTTTATAGAACACTAAAGAAAACAGGCAGGACACTCAGTCACTCTACTCAATACAACATACTGCTTGTGTTGTGTGTGTATTTTAAATGCACTCTATTGCTTTTTTTTAACACTGGGTCCAGGAATCCATCAAAATGGTTTACTTTTCTAAACTGTGAGGACTGTTCTCCAGGCACTTAATACATCACCACGTTCAGTGATCTTTCAAAGGAAAATCAGGCATGGACTCCAATAAATTCCCAATATGAAACCTAAGCCTATTTCTAGTCTCCTTAAGCCCTTTATTCAAGTCACAGAGAGGTTTCACTACAGGAAATCCCTCCACTCCTGTTCTTAATCTTATCTCTAGGTTAATGATCCTGACTTTTCCCTTTGTAATGATGACTTCCTGAGTATTAAATCAACATAAACACTCCTTCAGCTTTGCATCATGCCCAACTACTTCCTTACAGTCTCCTCACATTTGTAAAGATTCTGATTACTTTTGTATTCCTTTAAATATCACTTACTTATCTAACTACAATCTTTCCCCTAGCTCTAGCTCAGGGGTTGCCAAACTTTTGAAAATAGTATTGTGCAGATAGTATTGTGGGCTTTGCTGGCCACATACATCTCTATCGTGTGTTCTTCTATAGGTTTGGTTTTGTTTCTAACTCTAAAAATGTAAAAACGTTTCCTGGTCCACTGACTGGATTTGGCCTGCTGGCTGTGTGGCAGGATGCAGCAAATGGTCAAATATATTTCTTGTATGATTGAGTGAATAAACACAGAAACATGTAGCTGGTTCAGGATCAGCAGTTGGCCTCATGGCAATCACTAGCCTAGGGCAGGAAAGGAGTTGATAGCAGTTAAAAGTATTTCCTTTTGTATGGCAAGTTGCAACTTCAAAGACCGGCCAGGTCGCCAGGCAGGTTTTTTTGGGAAAGGCCAAATAGCCCAAAGACTAACCACTTAATGGATATGCAAAAAGAGTGGCTAATTCACAGACTTATCTAAAATCCCCCCTTCTAAAGTTGACAGTTTACAAGCCTGCAGTTCCTGGAAAGCATTTGTTCTTTGAAAAATCTGATTTTGCTGAGTACAACCTTGTAAGATTCCAAAGGAAATATGTAATCACTCAACACGACCCCCCTCCCTTACCTAAACGAGGGTATAAGACCCCACGTCTCCTGTTCTGGGGTGCTCGAGCTTGATTTGGATGCATGAAATTCTCGGCCCGCTGTGCTAGCCAGCATAATAAAGTGCCACTTCCTATAATAGTCTCGGTGCCATGATCTCTCTATTTTTCCTGCTACAGCTGTATCT
>NW_007257344.1:0-17314 GCF_000164805.1 Carlito syrichta | reverse complement strand
ACATGGTGAAATTTAAGGTGTGTCTACACTATTACATAGTTTGTCATTTTTCCTGAATATATTCTGATGTATGTAGTACATGTCTGTGTCTATTGGTCTTTTTGGCAACTTTATGTATTGAGTGCGGGGAGTAAGATTGCCATTTTCTGTGGAGAGGTCTGAGTGATGTGTTTGGGTATTTGCAGCATAGTTTTGTACATGTATAGGTATTCATTTCTATGCATCATGTCATCTGTATGGCATGTGCTATTGATGTGTATGCACTTACGCAATAGGATTTTGCTTTATATGAAAGACTGCGTGGATCTGAGTAATTTTTGAGATCTGCAGAGATGATGAAATTGTTGTAGACCTAATTGTAACAGATAGATAAGAGAGAGCATGTAGTCTTTCATGTAAATTGAGTAAGGAACTGGGAACAAAGAGGTGTTGAGAAGCACTTATATGATTGCAATAACTTCATGTGTTATTAATGTGAACTAGCGTTCTACTAGAGCAGTTTACTCATGTGAATTAGAGATTGTGATGTTGAAAACATGAAATTAAGAAAAAGCAAATTTGAGAAATGTATGTGCTATGCAGTTAAAATGTAAAGTTTAGTGTTTGAGGATGAGTTAACGGACATGTCTGTGTATATGAGGAAAAGGCAGTAGGAAATGGAAAATGAAGGAACGAGAGTTTATAGACATGAACCTGAGAACATATGATGCTGAGTTAGTTGGAAATGATGGGATGATTAAAGTTAAGCCTTGAAAAAATTAGAGAAAGCAAGCTGCACAAATGAAAGAAAGAGAAATCTGTGTTTGTCCATGCACATGTATCTACAAATTATGTATATAAATATTGTGAGGGAGAGACAAAAGAGAAATCCTTATCTCCCATGATGGAAAATCACAAGGTAATCCAAAAATTAATAATTAGTTGCAAAAGTTCTTTGTAACCTTCAGAAAACATAAAAAAACTTGAAAACAACTATTTATTTTGAATCATAAAGTTTAAAGATGATGGTATAAATTTTTAATTTTATACAATAACTAATTGAATTACTGTGATTACTTTAATGGAAATAGTAATGATAGGAACAGTGTGAAGCAGCAAGGACCAGATCACCAAATGACATAAAACAACCAGAACAAGGGACCAAATATAGGAAATAACTCCACTCTCAACATCAGGCAGTGAAATCAGTGATTACTGAGTTACATAAACTAATGATGTACAATCTAAGAAAATCCTCTCTTCTCTTACTTGGAAAAAAGATTCAAGACCAATTTAAAGAGAGGAAAACCTAGGCTGAGCCAACTGTGTCCCCTGAGTTGGGGAACAGAGTTGGGACTCCAAGAAATCCAGGAAACCTAGGGTTTGTGAGGCACAGGACCAAGATGAGAGCTACACATGGGGAGTCTTGAAAGCTGCAGAGTAACCTAATATTCAGTTGAGTCTTAATGAGATAATTACATGAAAAATTTAACCGATGCTAGCTAAAAGCAAAGCCTTATACCATAAAGATGTGAAAAACTGGCAAAAGGAAAAGATGGATATAAAATAAATTAAATTGAGGTATCTTGGAAGCATTTGCAAAAGGAAATAAAATTATATAACATTTCAGGACATTATCTGCTTTGATGTACAAATGACAAAGATTAGCTGTGATAGCAGAAACATATATAGTACTTTATAACCAAGAAATACACAAATCTAACTGGGAATCAAAATACAAAATCTATAAATAAAAAGATTGCTAATGTCTTGTCTTTAACATTGAGGAACTTCTGTTTGAAATTAAATCACCATAATCAAAGTCAATAGGAAAACAAATAAATTATTTATAAATTTCCCATATATGTGTATGTAAATATATACATAAAAATATACATGTATATGCATGTATGTGTGTTCTTAAAAATTGAGAACCTGAGAGAAAATTAGACAAAATATAAGTATAGTCACAAAAAAGGAAATGCAAAAGGCCCCTAACCATATGAAAATCTGTCCCACTTCTGAATTCCAGCCCCCAGTCCTGCCTACCCCCACATAAGATAACCAATTGAATTACTGGTTTCTTCTGTACACTTCCAGATTATTAAATCACACACCCTCACCCTTGGAATTATGTGTTTGAGGAAAGCAAACCTGAACTTTGTACTCTTTCTGATTTTCCTCTCACCATTCCTACATCCCAGCCACTGAAAGGCAGAATCTTTCTTATCCTCCTAATATGTCAGAAATAGCCTTTAAATGACATTTACATATTTTTAAAATACAAGGTCCACTTATGTTGCCCAAGTTGGAGTGCAGCAGCCAGTTCAAGTCACGGTATTTTTGCCCTGCAGCCTTTACCTGTGCTCAACAATCCTTCAGCCCCAACATGTGCCCCTATGCATGGCTATGAATTACATTTTCTTTCTTCCTGAGTAGGTGTTCAGTCCCTTTTCTTCTCTAGAAAGAATGACTGCAACTTCTGGATGAGGCAGAGGGTGAGATGGAGACTGCATTATTTAGTATTTTCCAGTTTTACTTGCATTGCACTCACTTTGAGAAACATAATAGCAATTACTACAGCTATCATCAAGAGGGTACAGAGTACTTACCGCCTTTATCTAGTGTAAAAATGATAAGGCTGAAAAAACTGAGTGAGGAAACAAACAGCTAAGGGCTTATTGTTTGACTTTTTCTATCTAGGTCCCGAGATAAGGCTTCAATCCTTAATTGTTAAGATAATATTCTTTTACTTGCAACTATTGCAAAAGTTAACATGGTAACTTTCACCCCAAAACAATTGAGATGTCTGTAATCTAAAAAATTTTGATTTCCATAAATTTCACAAAGGTCCAAATTTACACGTTCATCTACTTTGAAATGAAGAGAATATAAGGTGTCCTCTCAATAATAAGCAGAAGTAGTGGATCTTCAATAAGTAGGCCTACTTTAATCATCGACATCCTTGTTGAAGTGATAGAAAATTATTGTATACATGGTGTTTTTATGCTTTAGAAATTTCAGAACGGGCTTAGCAAGTACTGGCAGCCTGGTTAGAGAAAAAGTCCTTTCTGATATAAACTAAGTGGTCAATGATGTGTCCAGGGGTCCTTACTCTAATGGTTGTTGGTGAAAGGCACCATCTACTGTGTTATATTGTTGTAAGAATAAAGTGTGTTCCTGATCATTTCATATTATTTAACATCAAAAATAGGTACAGGTTTTTACTCTAATGTTGAAGAAACCTAGCCATATAAAGAAATTTGAACTGCTTTTCAAAAACTGTTATTGAGCCATTTTGATCTGGCAATAAAATATAAATCTTACTATATGTTCACCTTTTTAATTGATTTGACAACACATCAATATATCCCACAAGGACCAGTTTTGCTTGATTGTGCAAGTACCTTATCAATATACCTGAGGGCACATACGTGATCATGCATGATCTCAATATATTAAGGAAAGATATATCTATTTTTAAAAAATACAATAGTGACATTTTCAAATGCACAGAATATATTTTTCTAAACTCCACAAACACCAATTTTGATGAATTACTCCTAAGTGATTCTAATTTGCATCTAATAAAAGTGCAGAAAATACATTATTACCGCTGTTTTTATAACCTTTTAGAGATTGTATTCATTATACAACCTTTTTTCAGTTAGATTGCATTCTTTATTCTGTTGAAGGGGAATTTTATGTTTTCTCCTTTTGCATGTAGTTTTATTTCATTATGATTGAAAATGTTTGCGACATTAATGCTTATAGTAAAATAATAGAGTGTTCAAGATGCCTAGAGACATTAAAATGGGGTTTAAAAATATGTTGTTCTATGGTTCCCAACTTTTTGGAATCACTGTGCATGTTACAGATCACACACAAAAAATGCTGCCTCTAAATAACAAGCTTATTTACCTACAGATAGGAATGCCCACTTCTCAAACTAACTGCATAATTCTCCTAAAGTATTCAGAGCCATTGAGATTATTGTTTATCTGTCTATCTATCAACCTAACATCTATCAATTCAGAATAGACAAGATTATTACTTTTTTCTGTTTTTAAACTACATAAAATAAGCAAAACCTTGGCTGTGCCTGATGGAATTATTGCTGTGTGCCTTATATCCTGTATCCTCAAGTCCACTTCCTAGTAGTGGTAATACGCTCAATAAATATGAGTAGTCTTTCTTGGGAACAAGAAAATGCTAATATTTTAAATGATTGCTTGCTAATTGTAAGATAGCAGCAACTTCAAATTTAAGTATGCAGAGTATGCTTAAAGATATTAAGTTCCATTTATGATAACTACATGCTCTGTTGAGTACTTTAAATGTTCAATTTTAAAAATGCAAAAAAATTTAAAAATGAATACTTTCTAATTCCTTCTACCTGTAATGTAAGAAGTATTTAAAATTTTCTATGCCAAGATTAGGGAAGATTTATATAATACAAGCATAGTCCCAATTTGAAACTTAGAGACACACTATTCTAATAATGGAAAGTGCTTTATATACGTGAGATCGATCTTCAACATGTAAAAAATTATAGTGGGGCTTTTTCTTATTACAAGAAAAAAATGATTGTTCGTTCTTAAGTAAATCTGTAGTTGCCAGTGTAGAAAGTCGTAAACTTTTTTAAAAAAGTATTTTATACCCTACTTTAAATTAGTTATACTAAAACTGAAGCGGTCAAGATTAGGGAGGATTCTAAATCTCAGAACGGAACATATATGCACTTTTTTAGACAAATGAGAAAACGTAGTTTAAGAAATTGATACATAAATGATGAGTAATTACATAGACACAAGAATAAACAGGAGATGCCAACAGTGAAATTGGAAAATGTAAAAAGTTATATTTGCTTGTACATTTAACAAAATCCACTTTGAACCTTGGTGATATTAATAATTTTGTAGAACACCCTAGAAGCTATCTCCATTTCCTAAAGAAGCATATCAGTTGGCGCAGGTTGAAGTGCATATACATAGCATTGTAACAAAGAGACTTTCAAAACTCAATGCTTTCATATACTTGAGTTTAAAATGAGGTACATTAAAGTTGAAAAAATGAATGAAGAATATTTGGAGTATCCAAGCCCTTGACTTGAGTGGCACATGTGCAAGATGGATCCAAAGAGGCATAGTAAATCTTATTGGCTGGGATTTTATTGCTAATTTCCTGCAGCAGTTATTCTTCAAATTAAAAGTGACATTAATTACTCTCAGATAATTCGAGGGAAATAGAGATGTGAAAAAGATATTGGCTCTTCACTTTTCACCCTTCTCATGGTTTTCCTAGTACAAGAGAAAGATTTCAGTTACTCCATTTCCCAGTAGTAATTATGGAAACTCTTCATCTATGTGTAAAGGGGCAGAAACATGCTGATTGGAGATTATTGATGTCTGATAAGACAGCCAGTCATTCACTCCATAAATAGAGAGCTTAGCATGGATCAGGTTATAAGCTGGATAGCAAGCAAAGAAAATTAAAAAGGGTGAAGGTAGTACCTCACTGCTTAACAAGAGTCATGTGGAACATGGGATCAGTGAGGAATTCAGTTGCCATACTTTCCTTCTTGCCTTCGACAGGCTGATTTTTTTTATAATCAAAAACAACAGAGGCATAGCAAAAGCTTTGAAAGCTTGAAAACTGACATTGAAGTTATCACCCACATAAAATGACACAAAAATTATGTTCTAAAATAAACTAAAACACAGAAGGGAATCTGAATATTAAGTGAGGTAGCTTTCCTTATTGTAATGACAAGTGCTCAGTCACCCTCAGGATTTCCAAAATTAGTTAGATTCTCCTAAGTGAAAAACAGGCAGTCTTATTTATTGTGTTATGAGCCTGGCTTTACAAAGCCTTTGCATTTTTGTCGAATTTTAATTCTATCTACTGTCAGAACAAATCATTTGAAGCTGAAACAAAAAAGTAAAATAAAATGTGAAAACTGGAAAGTTTCATAGACAACATGGGGATCTTCCAAAAGGAAAGTCATATTAATATTTTCCAGAAATGTAATTAGGACATAAGCCTAGCCTCTATTCCTCCTTTCTAGGTTATACTTGTTATCTTTGAGGAAACAGCCTTTTCTCCCCATTCTAAGTATTCAGCTTGGAAAATGTTTTACAGAAAAACAAGAAAGAAAGAAAGATTCTACTTCTTGTGGGTTTTTAGGTGGTTAAATATCCTCAGCTGTGTTCTTCAAGAAATAAAAGTCACAACATGGAGATTGAGATTTTAGTTACACCCAGGAAAGAGCAGGACTATGATTGGCCGGCATAGCTCATCAACTCTTTGCCGGGGACAGAGCTCTTTTTCTGCCTTGTCCTGTGCCTCTTCGGAGGAGGTTAGCTCAGGGAATACAGCTGAAGGGACTGTGACTCTCGTGAACCTTGGTTTATCTGGGAAGAATGGACAAAGCTTATTTTCGTAGTTGAATATTTTCTATTTGCATGAGAAAGTTCTCATGACTGCATGATTTTTTTGTAATGCTTCCAGATATCATTGACCTGGTCTTTCCCTTCGTCCTCAGTCTTCTTTCTCTTCAGTTTTTTTTCCTTCCTCTTCAGCCCGTCGAAGGCAAGATGGAAAGTATGGTAGCTGAATCCCTCACTGATCCCATGTTCCACATGACTCTCTAACTCCTCCGTATTTGGGAAAACCTGACAGCAGGTCATGCACTTTAAGCCACTCTCCATGCTCTCGTGCCGTTCAGGAGTCTTGACCCTGAGACATTCCTCCAGAAATGGTGGTTCTGCTTTGTTCTCAACCTCCGCCAGTTCCTCTTGGGTGTTGTCCAAACGGGACTCATGGTCAGTGAGAAGGTCCCATCCTGTGTGTTAGAGACAGGGTATTTCACATGGATCTTCTCCCCATAGGACATATGTTTTATTTTTATTTTCTTTTGGGAGGCTCCAGTTCTTTTTCTGTCTCAGCGACTCCTCTTTTTAGATGGACCTCCATATAGTAAATTTTCATGACTCTTTCTTCTTTAATGTCTACTGAGGATTTCAATGATTCTTCAATGATGTCTATTTAATGAGTATACAGTGTATTTCAAGAAGTTGTATGCATTTCCTGGGACATATCTAATGAATATTTCTGGTACTGGTGAAAGGGGATGTGATGAGTGTGTGTATATATTATGTTTTGTGACAATGTACGTGAATGAGTACAGGTATGTACTTGTTTTTTGTTTCATTTTGTTCTACTGTGATACAGTAAGGTATGCATTAGAGGAAATGCATATGAGCTCATCGGATGTGCAGCTTTATGAAAGGCTAAAGGCATTGTGGGTGAAGTAACATGGTGAGAAAAACCACATACAAAAGTTGTCTTGTTTGGTCTAGCATAAGTGGGATAAACAGATTGGCTAGATGACGGGTTGTTAAGTATTTATGAGTTTAGTTTGTAAAGAATGAATCAGAATGATTGTGTGCAGGAATGAGGGTGGAAGAGTGTACTTATGTAATTTTACTGGAGAAGGGGAAAGATGAAGAGTGGAGGCATATGTATTTGAGATTAAGTAAAAGGAAAGAGAAATAAGGTCATGCTTGGTATAAAGGAGGATAAATTATGAGTTTGTACCAATATAAGGAGAAAGGTTCTAATCAAATTTCCATACACTCGTCAGCTCTACTCGTTTCCTCCGCATAGCTGCCCCAGTGTTCACATGTTGTACATTAATGCTGAAGTACTATTCTTGAAGGCACATTTCCTATTTTTTCCCTCCCCAGAGGCTTCAGTCCTAGTTCTGCCTGAAGCCCTCTCCTGTCTTAGGGCGAAAGTAACTTAAGGAAGGAGGAGCCACAAGTTCAGATCTCACCACTGGTCTGCCTAACTGTCTTCATCTAAGATCTTTCTTGGAGTAGACATATAGAGGATAAATATTCTGAGGTTGACAAACTCTTTTCTGTCTTCTGAGTCTTACCTGGAATTACCACACGTGTTTTAGGAGCTTCCTTTTCAGCATGATACATTTCTGAGGAATGATATTTCAGAACGTTTGTTATTTAAAACAACCAAACCAAAGAAAAAAGATATGCTAAGTGTTGCCAATATGGAACTTGCATTCTCAGAAGTCAAGGTGACTTTCCCATTCTACCTCTAAAATATAAGTCAAAAGGAAGTTAGAAAATTGTATGAGGAGAGAGTGTCAGCAAGATTAGGTCTCTTGTATGTGCTATTTTTGAAGATGTTTACAGAATATTGGAAACTGCGGACCATGCCTAAAATACAATATACACTCACTAAAAATTAAATATTATTATTATTATTAGCTCCATTCTCCTTATGAGAATTTGTCCAAAAAAAAGACTATCGAAAATATCATATGAAGACTTATGTATGTTTAGCTACTGATTTGTTTATATTAATTCTTTATGGATAGAGATATAGAAAGATAGGTAGGGCTATAAATATGAGTATATGATAAGTGGACTGTTAGCTAGTTAGCTAGCTAAATAGACTGATAAAGTATTTTGGACTAAAATAGACTGATAAAGTATTTTGGAGGTTCCCTAAACTTGGCATAGTGCTGGAGGTAGCAAATGAAGACTTCACACACTTGCTCAAGACTTCTCTTCTGGAAATGTGCTTTCACATTTCTCTTGAATTTTTATCTTTTCTATTTATACCATGTAGGAGCCTCTTCCAAATAAAATAGTAAGGTGTACTTAGTCAATTACTGTTCATTCAATGAAATGGAGACCCGGTAGTTGACAGAAGGGGTCATTGATGTCAGTTGTGAAGCAAATGAGCTTAATTCCAACTCTAGGGTACCACTCTGCCTCACCTTTTTTACTTGCATTCTTGTCCCACCTCTTCTTTATCCCTATACCAGTATGGATGTGTTTGTTCAAAGAGGAGACACAGGTCACGTAGTCAGAGTTGGAGTGTTCAGATGCCTCTTTGTGGCCTTGGGTTAACAAACGTTCACAATTATGTGGATCCTTCCCTATTATTCCTGAGGAAAAGAAGGAAAAGTAGAACTATATATATATATATAATATTAAATTGCACTCAAGAGACAATCAAGAAATACTATGTTCAATAACACATATGGCATTTTTCTCATGAACATTGTTATTTAGTACCTGGTTAAAGTTCCAAAATCTTGGTATACAAAAATATTTGTTGGCATGATATGTTTTGGTGGGGCTGGATTACCTATGGTGGCATGTGTTATTTCATGCGGTGTATCAGAGCCTTAAAATCTTGCCGGCTACATGGTAGGGATCCATAATCTTTGTTATTACTATTTCTCTTTATGTGAAATGAGAATTTGCAGGAAAGAATCCACTAAATTACAGTGTGTGTGTATGTATGTGTGTGCCTGTGTTTGTGTGTGTGTGTTGGAACTATGCTGTGACATAGAGTGCAGCCAATATGAGATATTTTAATATCTGATTATCTATCTATATATTGATTATGGTGTTTAATACATTTATATTTATGATCATTGTAGAAAATTGAATAAAGTCTCATACCCTAAATGTCCATATCTTAATCTCTAGAAATTGTGACTGCTACCTTATAAGGCCAAGGGGGCTTTATAGATGCAATTAAATCAAGGATCCTGTAATGGGGAAATTATCCTCAATATGTGGGTGTGTCTAAATGTAATCTCAAAGACACTTAGAAGAAAGAAGTTCAAAACAAAAAGAGGAAGGAGGAATTGAAACTGGAAGCATGAGTTTGGAGAGAAAAAGACATTGGGTTGCAAACTAAGAAACCATAAGTGCTGGAAAAGACAAGGAACACTCTCCTCTGGAGTCTCCGGAGGAAATCAACCCTACATAACTCTTAACTTTAACTCTATAAGAAATAATTTTGACTTCTAGAACTATTAATAAGCAAATTTGTGTTGATTCTACCTACTATGTGTATTACAATTTTCATGGCAAATAAGTAGATATGCTACCTTTAATTTAAGGCTCTCCATATACTCCCTATTCAACTGAGACTTTTTCAAAGTCATAAATATTTAAGTCCTATGTACCTACTTTGCCTAGTTTCCTGAGTGCACAGTTGCTTGTTTGGGTCAATGGCTTCATCCATTGTTTGAGTCTTAGAAGGAGCTAAGAATCCTTTAATTTCTAGTTCCTGTGTTAAAAGTTATTTTCACCTTATACTTTTATTGCACCTGTATTGACAGTCCTGAATTAATTATTATTAGCTTTGGTATTCAAATTAGCAAGGTCTATTTCTATTCAGTCACAGACTTACCATCTTCTTATCTTGCCATTTGTTCCTGGTTTTCTTTCTGTTGTTTACTTTTACTGAATATATTCTTCTATATTTATATCTTAAAATGTCTTTATTTCACCCTTATCCTTCTATGATCATTCTTCGTCTTCAGGACACTATTTTAAATTGTTATTTTTAGGTTACCATGACTGCTGCTGAAATGCTTACTGTGTGATAAATCATTCTTCAGAAGGTATTCTATGTCTCTCTATGGTTGCTGTAAAGTCTTTGATTGGCATACTGAGTTTTTGGCATAATGTACTTAAGTGTGAATTTATTTTTGTCTGTCTTTTAACAAGCTTATAATGTGTTCTAAATCTACAAATGTTTCTCTTTCATGAAGTCTGGAAGTTTCTCAGCCATTTTATCTTTCATTATCTCTGTTGTATTTTTTGTAGTATTATTTTTCAGAAACATCAATTTGATATATAGCGTACGTTCACATTTCATTCTCATTTCTATACATTCTATTTTCTATTTTTTCTCTTTTTATATTGTAGGTAATTCTTTAGCTCTAGCGTAAAGCTCTTTTTAAATTTATGTCTAATTTACTGTTGAACGTACACACATTTCTGAATTTTCTGGGAGAAAAAATTTGTATAACTAAAACTACTTTGGTGATTTAAAAAAATCTTTTTTGACAGTATTTTGGTTATGAATTTACAACTTTAGTAGTTTGAAACAGATTTATTTACCATTCCTACAATTTCGTCAATTAAATTATCTGCTTTACAATTCACATATGTTGTTTGTTGTGTTTGAAAGATCTAACTCATCATTATAAGTGTTTTATAGTTTCTGATTGTAAGCTAAGTGACTGTAAGCAAGTCATGATCACTAGGTATCATTAACCGTGGTAGATGAACCATTCATAGCTGTTCATCATTTTCTACTGTTAAACATTCCTGGAGTACTACTATTTTATATTAAATCTTCACTTTTAGAATTCTTCACTTTTAAGCTTCACTGATAATATGGCCATTGGGGGCCCCGTGGCTATGAATTCCACTACCTCCACTATATATGACATTATTTTTTCCAAAATTTATCTACAGAGTTTCCTCCCTTTCCCACAAAAATGAAAAGTATTTATGATTTCCTGTTGATGGCAGAAGAACAGAGACCTAGACTGCCATTTAAGAGAAGAAAGGGTTATAACTGACTTCAGTGTTTAAGAGGAGATGCTGAACTGAATTTCTGTAAGTATGGTTTGATTCCCACTGCACTGATCTAGCTAGACTTTGATGATCTGCCTTTTTTCCTTACCAGCACTGGCAAGAATATATAGAGAGGAGTCGCAGCTAAAATACTCTGCTTCAGTTATTTGTTTTGCTTCATAGGCAAGCCCGTCATCAAGCCAAGAGACCCTGGGTTTTGAATCACCTGGTTCTATGTTTGTGGTTCCTAGAAAATGAAACAAAAGTCATAGACATTGAGTGAGTATGTGATTCATTCATTCATATGTTCAGTTAGCAAATATTATTAAAATCATGAGATAAGCTCAAAGAGCAGGTATGGCCCATGTATTTAAAAGAATAATGTCTATATCCTTCTAAAAACCCTAGCATGTGTATATACAGAAAGGTTTGTATTATTATTGGATCCTGGCATTGAATGAGGAGTCAAGCATATGCATTGGACTGCATACAACCCACTAAAGCTATATTCCGTGACATTGTCAGAACTTATGGTGTAACACAACTATTGACTTCCACCTTTTGGCAAATTTTCTTCTGAAAACTTGTTCACATGGAGCCTGGATGCACTCACAGTCTTGTCCTTTGTTCCCAAAGCACAATTCAATACACATTATACTTACTGAAAAAACAAAATCCCTCTAGAAACTGCAGAGCTTCATGCTTGAACAAGAGTTTACAGTTAGAACAGTTGCTTCCCTTCCCCTCGCCTCTCATGGCTTTTCTTTCCTCAAGGTACTCCTACTGCCCTCCACACAGTGGAGTACTTACTTTGTCTTGACCTGTTATCTCCGGTTTGGGCACAGAATAGTGTGTTTCAGTACTCAGGGCTTCTACCTGGGTCCTGCCCTAAGGTTATTCATACCCAACAATGCTGGTTCAGATTTTTTGATACTTGTTTTTTCTTTAGATTTTTCATACTATCAACCTCTGTGCCTCTTTTTCCCCAAATATCCACAATCTCAAGTGAAATTTGAATTTTGGAAGAAATTGAATATTCACAAATTTATAATGCCACTGTTCCTATTTCAAATGTCAACCAAGCTCATTGCCCCATATTTAGCTGATTGAGACTATCAAGATTCTCATTAATATGTCTGGCTTGTGTTATTTGCACAAACTGTAATTAAATGTTGTGTGATGAATGAGCTTGGTGCTGAGCTAGGTGTGTTGGCAACAGTTGGGTTAGGATTGTATGTATGGTTGATTTAATGCTTACAAATGATAATGTTTAAATGTTACATGGGGCAAGGCTTATTAGAATGGGAATGATATGTGTGGTTTGTGCGTGGGTGTTAGTATGACACTTATCTATGTGTGTCCATTGTATGTCCTATGAGTTGTTATGTGATTTGACTGTGCAAAGGCTTAGTGAGAATATTCTCAGAAATAATATTCTCTTTAAAACTAGATGAATCAGTGTATTTGGTAAATCTAAGGGAATAATGAAAGAAAATGTAGATGTGAAAATCAAAATAGATAAGTGAGAGTACATGACTATGTGAAAAACAAAAGTAGATGTGGAAAATGCAGAGAAGAGTGGATAAGACTAAGTGGATGCTAATATGCATGACTTTAGAAAATAAAAGTATGAAAGATTGAGTTCTAAAAGGTACAAAATAGAAATGTGTAAATTTTGAAAAGTACATGGAGTAGAATGTCCAGATCATTACCCGTTTGAGTGTCTCCAGAATGAAAGCAATCCCAATGCCTGGCATAGTATAGCTAATAAAAAATTATTTCTATGCATATTATGGAAAATTGCGGCAACAGGAGTGAACAAACTACACTCACATGCAACATGAGTGAATGTCGCAAATAGAATGATGGGCACCAACAGCCAGGCATAAAGTGTTATCTTGCACTTATATTTATTTAAAGTTTAAAAAGAGAAAACATGGATCATGCATAATGATTCTGGGGTCATTAGGAAATCAGAGAAGTCATTTCTCTTTATATACTGGGGAAAAACATTTTATAGTGGTTAGAAGAGTAGAAGGGGATGAATGGAGAGAATAGAGAGTTTAGATGGGTCTGTATCAGGATAAGTATGAGATATTGGATGTGAAAATGTATGAGTACAATGGGATCTTAGAACTGGTGTCTCTACAGTGTGCCTCATGTTTAGCTCTTGAGGATCTTATCACTTTTTATGTTTTATTCTGTTTGTGATTTCAGATCTTTTTGACAATAAAATCTACTCTCTGCTGTCTCATTTTGACGCTGCCCATGCTCTTCTGATAAAAGTCTTATCCCCTTAGTCCCTCTCTCCCACCATCTTTCACATCTCCCTAAGCAAAGCACAGTTTTTTGCTAATGTCCTTCGGCTTGTCCAGTCCTCTTCGATGCTTTCCCTTGAGAATTTATTGCTTCTACTGCTAGTCACGTTTATTAATACAGAGGAGCATTTTGAGTTTCTTTCTGAACTGGAAAGCCTTGTATCAACTTATCCCTGCATTCTGCCTAGATGCCGGCATCCCTTCTACATCCTGTTCAATAGCCCTCGGTACCTGCAGCATTAGGCTTTTTTTCAATTAAGGAGTCAGGCAGGGAGGCAGGAGCCTCCTCAGCTTTCCTCCTTTGAGTTGGAGACAGCGCCTCCTGTCTTGGTTGTAGACGTACTGGCATAAATTTGCTTTCTGAGAAATAAAATATGTGGTTCATGCTTGATGTTTCAGTGGTTTCATATATTCTTAAACAATTAAGGACTACTATGTCACATGCTCAGTGCACTTATGTGGCTTCTGTTCTCATGGATAGCATAATCTGGGTTCTACCACTGAAAACTGTAATATACGGTAGTATTCATTGGGTCTGTATATATCATGCATGACTGGATTTCCACTGTGTGTGACATTTGTGGACTAGTACAAACGGAACAGAGACTGCCACATATCTCCTTTTTCCTTGGTCGGACAATTTCTATAATATTTATCAACCTCCCTGTAGTTGGTATTTTCTGTGTGATTAAGTTTTCTGCAATGGAAAATGGTTGAAAGGGACATGTGCCACTTCCAGGCAGAGTCACAAAATCCAGTGAACCCTCCAGCTCTTTCTTATTCCAGTAACCCAGGGTGTCTCTGCAAACTTCACATTGATTATGACAAAGTTTTCATCAGTCCCAGCATATGAATTACATCATAGAGGACACTTGCCTTATTACCTTGGATATATTTTCCTGAATTGTTACATAAGCAAGGAAGAGATTCATTGTGTACTAGTTCTTATGCCAAGTCTACTCCAATGAAATTGGGGTATAATATTTTTTATGAGAAACAAACAATCAGACCAAGTATACCAAAAGTGGGCAATTATGTTAGAAGAAATAATTATCTTCCTGGTCGTCCTTTGTGTATATGTGAATAGTTGTTTCTCTCTCTTTTTTTTCTTGGCTCACAGTTTATACTTGATAATATCTTGGAATACACACTAATTTTATTGAAGGTGAAAGGAAGACAGCGCCACTATCCAGGCTGTCTCCAAGAATCTCCAAACATTGTTGGTAAAGTGAAATTTTCCTTTGGAATATGAGCCACTATTTAAATAGTTAGAGTTGGTTCCAATCTGTCCCCTCTTACCACTGAACAGTGGTCCTCCAACACTTTTACTGTTAACCTGCATGGTAATAACTGTCTAATTTCCATCTTTCCGGGTGAAGCCAATACCTCTTCCCTCACTTCAACCATCCTGACTACATGTTGTCTTGCGAATGTATGTGTGTACTTGCATGTGTGCCATATTTGTTTTCATTTATGTATGAACCACACATTTACATTTTCATTGTCTGAAACAAAACAGTTAGGTTTTACTCCTGAATAAATTAGTTATTTTTTACTTCTTATTCTCATCCCTGCATAACCAGTTTTTCAGTGCTGAAACTTTCCCCCCCAATGTTTCCTTCACCTCTATGAGCTAATAAAAGAAAAGGTGTCATTAGAAACTATATTAAAATTATATCAATGTCCTAAAAAATACCAGTGTCCTAAAAAAATATATCAAATAGAGGGAAATTCATTTAAAAAATAGTTTAGACTAACTAACCATTATGTCTTTGACATTAATCCAGAGTGACTCTCAGTAGCTGGCACTGGTCAAGTGGCAAAGACAAGGACCCAGGTCATCTCAACTTTGTCTTAGCTTTCAGATGACTAGGCCCCAGAAAGACCAGTATATTCATTTAAATTTCTCTCTCCCTTCCTTCCTCCCCGCTTAGTCACTTCCTTTCTTGCTACTATTTCTTTTTCTATCTACCACAACTAGGAATCCCCTCTTCCTCCTTTTTTAGGAGGAAGTTCCTAGTCAGCCTGTGTTCTGAGAATATATTGACACATACCTCTTTTCTCTTTTTTTCAGGGGGCAATACTCACGTTCCAGATGTTTTGTTTTTCGTGTCCTCTTCATAGTTGAATCTTTAGAGAGGTACTCAACCGGGACTTCTCAGCTCTCAGAGAGTAAGCTGATAATGCAAACAATTTGCACAATCAACAACAAATCGCTCAAGAGACTATCTCTTCACCAAATCACTGTCCTAACTAGTGCTGGACACATCAGCAGGGCAGTTATAATTCAAGTTGTCAGTAAGAACTCAGCAGTGTTCTATGACCTATTGACGACATCAGTGAATGCTGGTGTCAGTCAGTATTGACAGGAGTGCAGCATTGCCAGAACCCATTGCTTAAATTTATTTCTTTTAATCAGAGGAGGCTTTATCCTTAACTTGCATTTTTATATTTTACACTTCATACCAAAACTAGAATTTAGATGCCTTTGATTCAATAAAGAAACTATTTTCTATATCTAGGGATACTGCAGTACTAAATCTCCCTAGTCATATGGATAAAGCACTATCTGACAGGATTAGGCTAGAATCATACTTATGTCATAAAACAATGGTAAAGGTTATATCATATTAGTAGTACTATTTAGCTTTTTGATGAACATGCCTTTTTATAAGTTTGAATGTAGGTATGGATTTGAGAAAATTCATAACCCCCTACAAATATAACATTTATCGAATTTCCCCTGCTACTGAGAACAGTGTAATACATTTTGGCAATGAGACGTCTCTTTGGCCACTGTTTTTTATCGCTTTCATTCCTTGGGGAGTAGTGGTAACCCTTGGCTTCACAGCCCCTGCCTTTTATCAGGAATTTTTTTCTTGCAAATCCTGAAGGTATCACTCTCTAGACTACCAACCCAGGCCTAAGTCTATGTTTTCTGGGAGTAGCAGGGTCCTCTACAGGGTTTAAGCTCTGATACAGCTTCATTTGACCTACCACAGAAAACATCTCTGCTTAGGGTCAGTATGTGCCTGTTTTTCTTTTTTGTCCCAGTCTCAGTATTCAGCATCAGAACCAGGCCAAGACCCGACCTCCTTCAGTCTTCTTTATCACCAAGGCTCTGCCTCTGTGTGCTCCCCTTCACTTCATGGCCATAGAACGATTGGCACATTGATCCAGACGTGTTCATCCTTGTTGGCTATCAGGAAAAGAAAAATGAAAATGAAAAAAATAGGTATCTTGCATGCTTCAAATTCGTAAGAATTGGAGAGTCAAACCATGCCAAATGATTATAAGGATTTGAGTGAAAGAAGGGATCTTCATAAACTAAAATGAAGTGTAACTTATGTAGCTATATTGGAGAACAATTAGGAAAGATTCTATAGAATGAAATAAGTATATAACCTAAGGTTTTATAATGTCACTCCCAAAGGGAAATTTACAAATATGATATTGATAACATTACTTATAATATTCAGGAATTGGAACTTGTGGTTTTTAAGTCATGAAGAATGAATAAACAAATTATAAAGGGTGTATAGTATAGAATTCATTTCCAAGGACACAGTCATGTCAGTTAAAATATATGCCATTGGGGTG
>NW_007257343.1:2293-3491 GCF_000164805.1 Carlito syrichta | reverse complement strand
AAAAAGAAAAAGTGTTGGGGACCACCACATTCTTCGACTCTCATGTATTATACATTGACATGAGACCAAACAGATCCTCAGACAAGGTTTTACTGGGAATTTGTTCAAAGGAGAAAACACGGGAGGAAGATTTGAGAGCTGGCTCCCTGAAGGGGGCTGCCCGGCGCCTTTTATTATGGAAGGAGAGGGGTGAAGCATCAAGAAGGTGTGTGTCAGCAGGAACGAGCTTTAAATATGCAGACATAGAATAAATAAATTTCAAGTATAAAAAATGATGAATTAGCCTAACCTACTTTGGGTTTTTTGTGTTTTGTTTTGTAGATACAGAGTCTTGCTATATTGCCCGGGTTAGAGTGCATCGCAGACTTGAACAATCGGGCTCAAGCGGTCCTCTCGCTTCAGCCTTCTGAGTTGCTGGGACTCAAGACACACACCACCATACTCCAGGGTTTTTTGTATTTTTCATAACGATGAAGTTTCCCGACAAACTTCCAAGCTCAACATATCCTCCTGCCACTGCATCCCAAAATGCTGGGATCACAGTCATGAGCTTCTGTGTCTGACTGGTGTTTTTATTATTATAATGAAGCAAGTGTTGCAATCGGCCACTCTCTGTGTCTTGTTCGTATGTGGATGAACAGCGGACTGGCATCTATTGTCCAAAGCGAGACTAATGGTGAAACATTGCCTATTTAGTAAGTTTTTAAAGGTTGTGGTCTGTAGAGTGGCTCTAGATGGACCGTCGCTGCAAAATCTGGTGGTTAAATACATGAGCAAAGCAGAGTCCTGTCCTTGTTCGGCCTCAAAAGCAGGGGGGCAGATGGCATCAACAATCGCATAGCCCCTTGAAAAGACAGCCTCTGCAGTCATGGGTGGACCACCAACCATGGAAACACAGCTCAATGGAAAGAGTTTTGCCTGTTGCTTTATGCTGCTTGGACTCGGGCCAGTGTCCACTGGTCCCTCCCACAGGAGAGTGCCAGCCACGAAAGCCCATCCCCAAAGGAAATACTGTTAAATAGGAAGTACCCAGAACAACACAGTAGCATTGGCACGGTTAGGAGGTTCTAAAACAGATGCAACTTAATATCCTTGACCCACTGACCAGAAATCAGAAGGCCAGAGGTGCTATCTAGAGGTGGAGAACGGAGAGTCTTCTGGTGAGGCCTAGTGTCCAGATGTCAGGCACGAGCAAGGG
>NW_007257343.1:0-780 GCF_000164805.1 Carlito syrichta | reverse complement strand
CCGATTGAATATCGGAAGGGACTAACTCACGAGGGAAAAGGTGAGCCATGGGAGAGAGAGGTTCAAAAGTTGGGGGCACTGTGGAACTTCCTGGTAGAAAGATTAGTCTCACAGACAGGAGAAAGAATTCTGAAAGAACCGGAGGCCTTTGTGGTATCCCGTATTGCTGTTCATTAAGATTTAAATGAGCATCCTCCCCTCGTGTCCCACCACCACTCCTTCCCTCTGGCAGTCAGACATGCTCGGGTGACTTGTTCTGGCCAGTGACCGACATCGCTTTCCGGTGGAGACTAAGACCACTGTTAGTTTTGCCACGCTCGTTCCCTCCCTGCCCACCAAGGAACCTGCAATTCTCTAGTGGCTACCAGGGCAACCTGGGTTCCTAGGTGAGAATGACGACAACTCGAATAGAGCACTCCTATGAACATCAAAGTATATTATCTAAGAAAGAAGTGTAATGCAAATTTAAACAGCAAATATCTAACACTGAATCATACACGATTTTCAGCAATGAAGAGCCTAGCCCCTCAAGTAAAGAGAAAAATTAAATCAAGTTATTAAATACAATTTTTGTTTATCTCTGATTTTAAGATAATTTTTTTTGGTTGAACCACCATGTCCGTCATTGATTTTAAGATACTTTTTAGAGAAAATTTTCCAGTTAGATAATTTTGATACTTTTTATACGTATGTTATCTCATTTCATTTGCACTTTAGGAAAATATCAAGAATGGCCCTGCACTTCGCTAGTTTCCTGTTGAATATGTCTCTGGTCCTCTG
>NW_007257342.1:667357-668303 GCF_000164805.1 Carlito syrichta | reverse complement strand
CCAGACTGGGGTACAGTGGCAGCCTCGACCTGCTGGACTCAGGTGATCCTTCCACCTGAGCCTTCCAAGTAGCTGGAACCACAGGCACATGCCACCATACCCAGCTAATTTTTTTTTATTTATTGTAGAGACAAGGTCTTGCCACGTTGCCCAGGCTGGTCTTGAACCCCTGGACTCAGGTAATCCTCTTGTCTCCACCTCCCAAAGTGCTGGGATTACAGGCATGAGCCACTGCGCTTGGCTATGATTTTTTTTAAACAAGGTCTCACTATATTGCCTAGACTGGACTCAAGCAATCCTCCCACCTCGGCCTCCCAAAGTGAGCCATCACTTCCAGCCTGAGTCAAACTATAAGAAGAAACAGTGAGTCTTCAGTCAATTATTGTGAAAAGAGGGGGAAAATGATATGATTAAGCGCACTTTCTGGAGTAAAGATTAGGGCAGAAAATGGAATTCCCTTCCGCTTTCTAGTTGCTCTATTTCTCATCAAAATTGAGTTTTACTATCTGACTATTTCTCTGAATAATTTGCTACATTCCTACCCTTCCCAAGTGTCCAGTACAATGTCATACCATGTGGGCAGCTGGTAGCAAAGAAAGAATCTGAGTGGCTGAAATGTTTTTACTCATACATTCTTTCTCGAGGCCTGATTTTATCCAAAGAGTGTGCAGCAGCCGGGCTTGGTGGCTCAGCCTGTAATCCTGTGCCTTTGGGAGGCTGAGGTGAGTGGATTGCCTGAGCCCGCGGGTTCGAGACCCGCCTGGGCAGCGAGACCTCATCTCTACAAGAAATCAAAAAATCAGCCAGGCGTGGTAGCACATGCCTGTAATTCCGGCTACTCAGAAGGCTGAGGTGGAAGGATCGCCGGAGCCCAGCATGTCGAGGCTGCGGTGGCCGGGAGCGGCCACTACACTCCAGTCTGGGTGACAGAGTGAGACTCCAACTC
>NW_007257342.1:626705-667261 GCF_000164805.1 Carlito syrichta | reverse complement strand
GAATTCCACTCCAACTCAAAAAAAAAAAAAAAAAAAAAAAAGAGTGTGCAGCATAAAGTCATAGAATGGATGGGCTGGGCTCGGTGGCTCAGTCTGTAAGCCCAGCACTTTCGGAGGCCGAGGCCAGTGGATTGCCTGAACCTGCAGGTTCGAGACCCACCTGGGCAACTTGGCGAGACCTCATCTCCACAATAAATCAAAAATTAGCTGGGCGTGGTAGCATATGCCTATAGTTCCAGCTCCTTGGAAGGCTGAGGTGGAAGGATCTCCAGGAAGGAGCCCAGCAGATCAAGCCTGTGGTGGCCGAGAGCGTGCCACTGTACTCCAGTCTGGGTGACAGAGTGAGACTCCAACTCAAAAAAAAAAAAAA
Source organism: Carlito syrichta (assembly GCF_000164805.1). Lineage (NCBI taxonomy): Eukaryota > Metazoa > Chordata > Mammalia > Primates > Tarsiidae > Carlito > Carlito syrichta. The sequence continues at coordinate 666,891 of NW_007257342.1, read as the reverse complement.
AAAAAAGTCACAGAATGTAGCACCCTGAGGCAGGTTTTAAAATAATCACAAATTATACTTTGCCTTTACTAGCTCAGACTCACAATTTTTTTTTTTTTACTTTAAAGAGGTGGAGTACAATTCAGGATTAGGTATATAAGTGGTCATCGTACAGGTAAAGTTTGGGCCTCCCTTTGGTCTTCTCTTTGCCTAGTTTGAGATCAGGTACCCTTATTGATGTTGTCTCCCCATCACCCCTGACCCTGGCAGTATCCTGCTACTGCCAATCCCTTTCTTATAGTATTATGGTAAATGTTCAGGGTTCACTTATGACTGAGAACATGTGATACTCTGCTCTCTGTTTCTGTGGTAGATCACTGAGTATAATAGACTCTAAATCTATACAAGTTGCTGCGAAGTCCATGTTTGTCCTACTTATGTATGTCCCTCTTATGGCTACACAATATTCCATTGTGTATATGTACCACAATTTTTTTCAGACTCACAAAAGTAAACACAGCTGCATTTTTTTTATTTTTTTTTTTTTAGTTGGAGTCTCACTCCGTTGCCCAGGCTGGAGTGCAGTGGCATGCTCATGGCCACCCCAGCATCAACCTGCTGGGCTCCGGCAATCCTTCTGCCTCGGCCTTCCAAATAGCTGGAACTACAGGTGCGTACTACCATGTCTGGCTAATTTTTATTTATTGTTGAGACAAGTTCTCGCCAAATTGCCTGGGCTGGTCTCTAACCCGTAGGCTCAGGCAATCCACTCACCTCAGCCTCCCAAGGCTGAGCCTGGCCTGTTTTTGTCTTAATAAGTTTGTCAAGTGTGTAAATTGTTTTTTCAAAAGAAGCCAGGCAAGACTAAACTGTAACACAGCTATGATATTTATCTGCTTTAGCAGTCTAATCTACGGAGGCAGAACAAGTGCTGTCATTGCCATCAAGATCCTCATGCGGCTGGGCTCAATGGCTCAGCCTGTAATCCCAGCACTTTGGAAGGTCGAGGTGAGTGGATTGTACTCCACATCTTTATTCACATCCCTGAATTGTACTCCACGTTTTTATAATTTAAAAAATTAAATTAAATTAAATTATAAAAAAGAAAAGGCTGAAATAACTCTGCCTCCCTGGCGGAAAGGCTACCTCACTGTGCCAGCAGTTCTCTGAACAAGACTCTACTCCTGTTATGATAACGCAGTTACGACATTAGTGCATTAATGTAGATTTGCCATCCCAGTAAGCTAGTCAGCTGCCACCTGTAAGTGCCAGGGTTATAGAGCAGGTCAAACTCTGCAATGAAAACTCATTGTTAGTGGCAGACAGACAATAGTCCCTGGAAGCCCTTCTTGAGTTCCCTGGATGACACTATGAATACACTAAAGAACAAGTTGGCCAGGGGAAAATAACTTCAAATAGTACAGCACAAGCTCTATCACTCAACTGAAGTCTGCTCTGAAAGAAATAAATGAGATAGTTCCATCCACTTTCTGGATAAGAACATATGACGCTGAGGACAACAGTGGTTCCTTCACATATAACCCATTTCACCCCAATAAGTTTTTCCAAACTGTGCCTTACCTGTTCTGGCAACAGACCCCTGCAGTGCTGTGGCTGGAGTTTCCTTTGAGACTAAAGTCTGTGAAGGGGCTAAGGCAAGAAAAAAAAAATTTACAGGCCTTTTACTTTCTTTTCCAAACAAAACAGAAAGTATTAGTTGAATCAAGGCTAAGTAACTGCCGAAAACAACATACCCTCAGAGGGCAGTACTTAAAAGTTGTCCTTGAAATTACAAGTACATTTTAAAACAAGTATTTTTAAAAATTAACTACCATAACACTCACTAACAAAGAATGCCATCTAGGGGTATTTGTGTTTTCTTTTTGTATACATTAAGATCAGGCAGGGAGATGGCCATGAGAATAGCACCCATATTTTTTGCTTCTTGGAGTCCGGTTCTGACCATTATTATAAAAAGTCCCAAAGCATACTTTAGTAGGCACCCTAGACCTTAGAGGGACAATTGTACTATTCACCTTAGCATTTTAAAAATCCTGTCACTCCCTAAAAACTACACTACTTAAGAGCTGAAATGATCATACAATTTTGAACTTTTCTACAGCACCTAACAAGAGTGATGGGCATAAAGCAAGTATTTAATTCATACTTAATGAATAAATCAATTTGATACATTATTTACTTATCTAACCAATAGTTACCAAGAACTTACTAGGGGAAAGACATTGTGCCATGTACCCTTAGAGACCAATTTACTTCCTCCTGCATATCAGGAACTCAGTCTAGTACTAAAGATAAGATATGTACATGTGGTACACTGGAGTGCACTGTGATGTCATATGAAAAAGACACAAAGAATACAGAAGTCCAAATCAAGGAAGATCAATTCTTGGTTGAGAAATCTGAAGGTACATTAAAGGGAGAAACATCAGAATTAGACTTTGGACACAGAGAACTTAGGCCCTTGAGGAATGGAATAGAACACACGATGTAGCCGGGCTCGGTGGCTCAGCCTGTAATCCCGCGCCTTTAGGAGGCTGAGGTGAGTGGATTGCCTGAGCCCGCGGGTTCGAGACCCGCCTGGGCAACTTGGTGAGACCTCATCTCTACAATAAATCAAAAATCAGCCGGGCGTGGTAGCATGCGCCTGTAATTCTGGCTACTTGGAAGGCTGAGGCAGAAGGATCGCCAGAGCCCAGTGGGTCGAGGCTGCAGTGGCTGGGAGCAGCCACTGCACTCCAGTCTGGGCGAAGGAGTGAAACTCCAACTCAAAAAAAAAAAATAATACACAATGTATCTAGAATTGAACTTTTCTGGAAGACATAGTAAAGATTAAATGCACACATATGCCACAGTCACATAAAGGTATGTCCTTCCACCTTGACATTTCAATCTAAAATCCTAGACAAATTCAGCAACAATAAGTGTCACCCTCTTGCAGAAACTGTGAATTTTGTAATTTCTCTCCCTGTTTAGTAATGCAATCAATGCATTTGTGTTTATTTACTTTGGATGCTTATCTGATAAAGCTTTTTGTTTGTTTTTGAGTCAGAGTCTCATCCATGCTCATGGTGAACCCAGCCTCAACCTGCTGGGCTTAGGTGATCCTTCTGCCTTAGTCTTGGAAGTAGCTAGAACCACAGGTATGTGATAACACGCCTGACTGATTTATTTATTTATTGTAGAGACAAGGTCTCCGCCATGTTGCTTAGGCTGGTCTCAAACCCCCGAGCTCAGGCAATCCTCTTGTCTCTGCCTCCCAAAGTGCTGGGATTATAGACATAAGCCACCACGCCCAGTTTGATAAAGTTTAAAACTTTATCTTAACTTCAGTATTTTCTCACATTTTTGAGGTAAAAGCGCAGAAGACCCTTAAAAAAGGACAGAAACAATCACTATAAACAAAGTGGGTAACCTTAATTAAAATTGAGAACTTTTTCCAATTGCTGGTTCATCTCCCCAAGGCTCAAATCTTTCTCTAGTATAATATATGATCCAGATAAAAATAATTTCTAATCACTTCATTTTTCTCTTGGTACCATAGGAAAAAGTTTCCTGAAAGAAGTAGAAATGGAAATATTCAATATGAAGAATATATTTAATTCACACCAAGTTTCTTTTTTTTTAAGTTGGGGTCCCACTCTGTCACCCAGGCTGGAGTGCAGTAGCATGATCATGGTTCACTACGGCCTAGACCTCCCGGGCTCAGATGATCCTTCCACCTTAGTCCCCCAAGGAGCTGGGAGTCACAGGCATGTGCTACCATGCTCAGCTGATTTTTTTGTAGAGATGAGGTCTCGTTATGTTGCTTAGGTTGGTTTCAAACTCCTGGGCTCAAGCAATCTTCCTGCCTCGGCCTCAGAATTACAGACATGAGCCGCCATGCCTGGTCCCATACCAGGTTTCTTTTTCATAGTGTTCATTATATCAACAGAACTAGGACCAGAAACACAGAGTCCCCAGCCTTATGAAGGCTCTGTCTCCTATACAGGTAGCAAACTCCTTGAAGGCCTTTATCCCTCCCCTATATTTCTAACACTGAGGTGAAGAGGCAGAGAAGAAGGGGAGTTAATTTTCCCAGAGCTGTGTGAGGCACTGTGCTGGCCACTTGACATTAGTCCTCTCATGGAATTCTTGTATAAATTCTGGGAGGTAGGAATCACAGTCTCTATTTCACAGGTGAAGAGCATGGCTTAGGAGAGGTTAAGGGGCATATCCAACTACAATTGATACCTGTGGAGCTAAAATTTGAACTCTGATCTTACCCTGAAGGTTGTGTTCTTTCTGTCCCTCTTCCTGAGTGCTTACCACTCAGTGGTAGGCAATCAAAGCATTTTAGCTGCATCAATAAGATAGGCACTTATTAGCTGGCCTAGGATATCACAAAGGACCTTCTCAGCTCTGGCAATGTGTGATTCCACTCTGGAGAAGTAAAGCTTCTGCACTACTTAAGCCTCACAGGAAGAGGAACATGTGGGGGAGGGGGAGCGGGGAAGCTAAGGAGGGAAAGGTATGAGGACACCTATGCTTCCATCATTAGTCTGCCTTAACAGTATACAGGAAATAGCCTGAACTTGATATACATGAATGGAATGGAACAATTTACAAAGAGGTTGCATAAAAAAGAAAACGGTAATAATTTTTTTTACCTTACTGAATTCTTATAACTACTGTTGTCCTCATTACAAAGGAAGAAACTCAAGTTTGGAGTGGTCAAGTAACTTGTCCTAACCTATATAGTTGGTAAATGCTGGTGCTGTGATACCAACCCAAGCCTATCTGACTCTTTTTTTTTTTTTTCCTGAGTTGGAGTCTCACTCTGTCGCCCAGACTGGAGTGCAGTGGCCGCTCCCGGCCACCGCAGCCTCAACCTGCTGGGCTCCGGCGATCCATCTGCCTTAGCCTTCCAAGTAGCTGGAACTACAGGCGCACACTACCACGCTTGGTTAATTTTTGATTTATTATAGAGATGAGGTCTCGTCAAGGTGCCCCCAGACGGGTCTCAAACTCGCGGGCTCAGGAAATCCACTCACCTCAGCCTCACAAAGTGCTGGGATTACAGACTGAGCCACCCAGCCCGGCCTGTCTATCCGACTCTTAACTACTTCGTTCCTCTATTATTCCAGAATGCTCTCCTCTGGAGTAGCCCTGACAAAAAGGGAATGGGAGTAGACACCGTACTCTGAGACAGAGTACAATGAGAATGGGGTTATGAGGACCCTGCTCTGAACAGTCACAAGCAGGCCTTCATCATGGTAAAGAACATCTGCAGAAGCGCATATTTAAGACAATGTGACACTGGTGGTTCACTGGACAGATTCTGAACAAATACTCAACTTCTCTAAATTTCAACATTCTCACCAATAGGATGGGGTTAAGAAGACCTGACACGGCTGGGATAAAGATGATGTGAGACAACATGTAAAAATGCTTCCTTATGAACTGAAAAGCTTTTTTTTTTTGAGTTGGAGTCTCACTGTCACCCAGACTGGAGTGCAGTGGCCGCTCCCGGCCACCGCAGCCTCGACCTGCTGGGCTCCGGCGATCCTTCCACCTCAACCTTCTGAGTAGCCGGAACTACAGGCACGCGCTACCACGCCCGGCTGATTTTTTGATTTATTGAAGAGATGAGGTCTTGCCTGCTGAGGCGGGTCTCGAACCCGCGGGCTCAGGCAATCCACTCACCTCAGCCTTCCAAATGCGTGGGATTACAGGCTGAGCCACTGAGCCTAGCTGAAAAACTTATATAAATGAAAGGTATATCAGTATTTCAGGAGCTGAGAGAAAGCCATGTTAATAAAAGTTAAATTTAACATGAGATTTTTTTTTTTCCAATATACTTTCAGTAAGTAAAGCCACCACTACTACCATTTAGCCCACTCTCCTTCCTCCATGTGGAGGAGTCATGTTTTCTCTCATGGGATAGGTCACAAGGAGATGATGAAGCTCAAGTACGTACCTATGCCGGGTAGAAGCTCTGGATGTGGTCCCACCTTCTCCTCCACTAGGCCACCTGTAAGTGGCTCAGATGCCATGCCACCATGATGGCTTTTTGTGGTTGGTGCCGTGGAGATGAGCTCAGAGGGTACCAGAGTAGTTACTATCGAGCGTACACTGGTGGGGAGAGCACCGCCAGGTAAACTGGGTCCTGCTGAGGTGGACCCTGGGCCCACAGGGCTAGAGGTCATTTTTAGCAGAGTGGGAGCTGGGGGTGTCGGGGTCTTATTGTCCAGCTCCAGGGATAACTGCTCTGTTCCCATAAGCCCTGGAGCTGTGGTCTCTAGCCCTTGGCCTTCAGTCTCTCCATCTGCACTGTATTGTTCTTCTCCTTTGTCAAGAGAGCCTGTAACTTTCTTACATGCCTTGGTCAGCAAAATCTGGCCAATTTTGTCCACTTTTCCTTTGCCCTTACTAGATGAGACTGGGCTTCGCCGGTTGACAGAGGAACCTGGACTATTGGTCAAAAGGGGAGAAACCATTGTGGTTGACTGTGAAGAGGGCAGAGTGCTCTGATCTGCTGAGGTGCTCACCTGAGGACTAGCCTCATCTGGATTGGATTCTTTCACTTGCAGGACAGGTGGATGAGGAGGAACAACTGGAGAAGATGTACAAGGGGGGGAAGGAAGCTGGACAGGGTTAGCTCGTGAGTTAAGGACCAAAGGTCGGCCTGGCTGTATGTTTGGAGCAGGACTACTGGAGGGGGCATTAGGTGGCACGGGAGTGGAAGAAAATTTTATGTTCTGAGGTATGTGTAAAGGGCCAACAACGGCGACAGAGGGAGGCATCAGGCCAGAGTTAGTTGTCAGCGGGGCTGCAGGAATTGTGCTTGGCTGTGATCCTTTCATAACCTGAATTATTGAAGATGAATTGATAAAGACAGGTGTAATGAACTGAGGCCGGGCATTAGACTGAGAAGCTGACTGTCCCTCAGAAACCATAACCTTGCTTCCCACATTGGGCATTGTGACGACTGTCGACATCAACGCAGACTGCAAGTGAGTTGGCAGAGCTGCTGATGTGTTAGCTGGAGTTGTGATGGGATTGGAAGTGACAAATACAGTTATTTGATTTGGGGGCAAAGGGGTGGAAATGGAGGAAGAGCTGACAGGTCTTGACATTACTGGAGGGATGCTTGGTGTAACATTAGAACTGACCTCACTCAATTCTGGATGCACAAGGGTTGAACATGGCTCATTATTGTGAGGTAAGCTTTGGGAATTAGAGGGTTCTTTAGAAGGTGAATCCTGCAGTGTGGGAATGACAGATGCTTTTTTGACGTCCTCTCCAGAAATTACTGGAGGCATTACTTCCAGATCTGTAAGCCCAGGGGGTTTAATGGTCACATTAGGAGCTCCAGAGTTGTCAAGAAGTTGACTCAACGATGTTGGTGCTTCCCTCATAGCAGGAGACATTAAATTTTTGTTTTCTTCAACACTGGAAAGCTTGTTAGGATCCGAAGGTTGCCCATCCTTTTTGGATTGATCTTCAGGGACAATCATTTTAACTTCGTGGGCAGGGACTGTTTTTAGCTCAATGTTTACCTGCTCCTTCCTACCCTGGGGATTCTGGCAATCACTGTCCTGAGGCACATTCAAGCTCTCCTTGTTGTCCTCCAGAACACCCCCTACTGCAGCCACAGACATGGTAGGATTCTGAGAATTCAGCCCACTATTGTTAGGAAAGCTCCCGGGTACAGAGGGGTTGGCCAGAGGAGTGGGGCTGACCAACACACTTCTCGGCAACTCCACGTTCTGCAACAGGGCTGTATTTGTTTGAGAGGCCAGAGTAAGTTTAGGGGCTTTTGAATTTTGCCTCCCAGGACTTGGAGTAGTTTTCCTACTGGATCCAGGACTAGACCTGCGACTGTTGCTTGGACTTGCCCGTTTTGTTGCTCCAGAATTAGACTGCTTTCCAGGATTTACCACAACAGAATCTAATTTGTGAGTTTGTGGGGCAGCAAAATTGGAAGGATTCATGGTAAGATTCGAAGGTGCTTGCCCAATGGCCTTCAAAGTGGTTGGATTTAGGCCCTGTTGATCAAAGCCCCTGTTTAAATTTGGCCTAGGAGGTAAAGGAATATTAATCTGTGGAGGAAAGAGTCCTGCTATGGAAGCATTGAGTCTTTCTGGCGACAGACTGATTTCCGAAGGCTCTGTGCTGGGAGGGCGGTTGTTAGGTGTCTGAGGATAATAGGGTCTGGGGCTGGCTCTGTTTGGTGTTTTAGGCCTAGATGTCTGGGTTGGAGCAGCGACATTTGGAAAATGGTGGCCATGAGAGCTAGGCAGGGAATTTAAAGGGGGTTGCTGGGGAGTTGTACCTTGAGTTGCTGAAAGAGGCGATGGTCCAGGTTTTGGCCCTGTCATCATTAACTGATTCTGGGAAACTACTAAATGTGAAGGCATGTTACTTGGGCCTCCTGAGACAGATGGTACTTCACTGCCAGTTGCTTCAGGGAGTGAGGACATCTCTCCCAGTGGTGAGCTAGAAGGATTCTGTGGGTTCTCCTGGTATACCATTTTCCTTGAATTGCTTCCCAAAGGAGTAGTCACAGGCATTGGCATTCTTTGTTTATCAGGTGATGGTGGCACAGAGGTGGAGGCAGGTCCTTGCACACTGACCATGACTGGCACACTGCCACTCTGTTGCATGGGCATTCTCTGGGAGTCTGGGTTCAGGGGCCCCCTTGGAGGATGGACATTTTGGGAGACTGGAAGCCTAACTGATTTGGGGTCCTGCTGCATCATGAGCATCATCATCATTTGCTGCTGCTGCTGCTGCTGCTGCTGCTGCTGCTGTGGCTGACTGGGAGGTGGTGGCTGCTGCTGCTGCTGAGGCAGTTGTGGTTGTGGCTGCGGCTGCTGCTGTGGTGGCTGTGGTGGGGGTGCCACATGCTGCATGAGTTGAGGAGGCATCTGCTGAAGTGGCCTCTGTTCAACTGGCTGAGAAGGATAACCTAAAACAAGCCCCCCCAAATCAGGGAAGTTAGACTTTTCAGCATGAAAACTTTGCTACATTTAGAGTATAGCCAAGCGATACTCATTTAGGTGGCACAGACTAAGCATAAACAGCTCAGGTATGCCTGCTCCTGGGGCAGGGAACAGCCCTTAATTATCTGACACAAGCAAAAGGGCAGAATGCTTTAGGAAGCAAAAAGCAAAGCATCAAGAACCTGGAGCGCCTCAGTGTGCAGGAACTAAAGAGGCATTACTGTATTAAGAGTCTGATAGATATCCTGAGCTATGTACTGAAAATGGATGAGTCTATAGCAGCCAAAGGCTCAGATGAAATGAGAAAAATTCCATCAGCAGGAAGTTGGCTATTCAGCATTCAGGTCTCATATAGATATAATTGATATTTCACTGTACTTCTGAATGAAGTAAAGCATTTGGGATTCATTTTTTTCTGTTAGCACAGGATTAACTTTTTTTTTTTTTAAGTTGGAGTCTCACTCTGTCACCCAGGTTGCAGTGTAGTGGCACACTCAGAGTCACCCCAGCATCAACCTGCTGGACTTTGGCGATTCTTCCCCCTCAGCCTTCCAAGCAGCCAGAACTACAGAAGTGCGCTACCACACCCGGCTAAATTTTGATTTATTGTAGAGACAAGGTATCACCAAGTTTTCCGGGTTGGTCTCAAACCCGCGGGTTCAGGTAATTCACTTGCCTTGCCTCCCAAAGTGCTAGGATTATAGGCTGAGCCTGGCTAGGATTAACTTTTTTTTCTTTTTCTTTGAGTTGGAGTCTCACTCAGTCGCCCAGACTGGAGTGCAATGGCCGCTCCCGGCCACCGCAGCCTCGACCTGCTGGGCTCTGGTGATCCTTCCGCCTCAGCCTTCCGAGTAACTGGAATTACAGGCATGCACCACCACGCCCAGCTGATTTTTTTATTTATTGTAGAGATGCGGTCTCGCCAAGTTGCCCAGGCGGGTCTTGAACCCGCGAGCTCAGACAATTCACTCACCTCAGCCTCAGCAGGATTACAGGCTGAACCACCAAGCCGGCTAGGATTAACTTTTTAAAGATGTGATTTTGTTGAAAACATCAGCATTGAAGATAGCCTTTTTATTCTTTTAACAAGTCGAATTTAAAATTCTAGGATTCAGTTCCTTAAGAAAGAGGGATTTAAAATTCTCCAATTCATTGGCTCCATATACTATGTTGCATGCGTCAGTCTTAATCTTACGAGGAAAACTGACTGATTTAAACTGACCCTCAGATGTAAATCAGTTTATTAAGCAGCAGGAGTTAACAGAAGAGGAGGGGCACTGAAGTTTCTATGGATATTAATTTGCATTTCTTTCTTACATGCAAAGTTCTATTTGAGGAATTATTTTCCATAAATCCGCAACTGAAAAATAAGTAAGCCAGAGGACAGCCCTTAGGAATAAAAAATAATTTTGGGAAAAGAACTCTGAGGAACAATGTCTTCCAGATTTGCAGAGGGCAACATCTCAAATGATTCTCTCTTGAGAAAATTTTACTTGGCATTTTAGAACCAAAGCCTTACACAATCAGAAAGGATAGAAGGATATTCAAATTAAACTAAGAATAAGGGTTGTTCAATGGGGAAAAGTGGGCATTCACCTAGGATACAATTCCACAAACTAGATTGTTCCGTTGTTGCATGAAAAGTACTTGGGTTTGTTTGGTTTTTTTGAGTTGGAGTCTCACTCTGTTGCCCAGACTGGAGTGCAGTGGCACGCTCCTGGCCACCGCAGCCTCAACCTGCTGGGCTTTGGAGATCCTTCTGCCTCAGTCTTCCAAGTATCTAGAACTACAGGCGTGAGCTACCACGCCCGGCTAATTTGTTTGATTTATTGTAGAGATGAGGTCTCACCAAGTTGCCCAGGCGGGTCTCAAACCCGTGGGCTCAGGAAATTCACTCACCTCAGCCTCCCAAAGCGCGAGATTAGGCTGAGTCACCGAGCCCAGCAGTACTTGGGTTTTAAGAAGGTACAGTGATAAGAACAGTTGGCTCTGGCAATAGGAGGATATGTTGACTCAATATTTTTACAGAGCAACTACCAAATGTTGTGGGTCAGACTCTATGCCCAATAGCTAATTAACGCCTTCTAGCCAGAGATCTCCATGGTACCGGTAAGTACAATGTGCAGAATCCAGCTGTGAAGATTTTTTTAAATCCTTTTTTTGTTTTAGGCCCAAGCAACTTCTTGACATTTATAAAGCCAATAACATATGCTGGGTACAGTGGCTTGAACCCTTGGACTGCCTGAGTCCAAGGGTTTGTGACCAGCCTGGGCAACTTGGGGAGACCTCACCTCTACAATAAACAAAAAAAATTAGCCAGGTGTGGTGGTACAGCTACCTGGAGGGCTAAGGTGGAAGGATCACCTGAGTCTAGCAGGTCGAGGCTGTGGTGGCCATGAGCGTGCCACTGTACTCCAGATTGGGCAACAAAGTGAGACTCCTACTCAAAAAAAAAAAAAAAAAAAGGCATTTCTACAGTTTGACTGTCCTCTCAGCTACATAGCCAAACACAGTGGCTTTTTATTTTTCACATCCAGTCTGGGGCTCCCATATTAAGAAAATTGTAATTTCTGCAAAAGCCTGCTCATATTAGGGCTATGATGTGGATGCTTTTTATCTTTAAAATGAGTCCACCAGACCACACAGTACCAAAGAGGGCAACTTAGCAATACGGTGGCATCTAAAAAGTAACATTTAAGGGCATGGCTGCTATAAAGAATCTAGAAGCTGGAGGCAGACGTCCAAAAGGTACTAGTGATAAGACAAATTGGGGTTGATGGGATAGAATGAGGGAGAGGGAAAGCCAGGATACACACAGTGAGCATAACACAATCAAAAACCAAGTTTATTAGTCAAAGAACACAAACTCATATGCCTTTAAGGACCAGGCGAGTAGTAAAGAAGAAAAGTGGGCTGGTTAAACAGCAGGAGCCCTGTGAACAGTGCCAAACTGCAGAGCAGGTGTCCTTTTTTTAAAGTTTATTTTTCATTAAAAACATCTTTTTAAAAGACAGGGTCTCACTCTGTCACCCAAACTAGAGTGCAGTGGTGTGAACATAGCTCACTACAGCCTTGAAATCTCAGGCTCAAGCAATCCTCCTGTCTCAGTCTTGAGTAGCTAGGGCTACAGTAATGCGCCACCACATCCAGCTTTTTTTTTTTTAAACAGACGAGAGTCTTGTTGTGTTGTCCAGGCTCGTCTTGAACTTCTGGCCTAAAGTGATTCTCCCACCTCAGACTCCCGAAGTGCTGGGATTACAGGCATGAGCCACTGTACCTGGCCAGTCTGAAGGCATTTAAATTCAGGTTTTTGTTTAAGACACTGTATGGCGATTCAAATCCCTTATAGGCCAAATTCAGCCTGCAGGCCCCCAGTTTGCAGAAAAGATGCAATAAGTGTGTGTGGGGACCCCTGGGATTCCCACAAGAAGAATTCAGATAGGAAGAAGGTTCAGATGAGGGAAGAAGGTACCTTTCTGTTCACGATGTCTTCTGGACATAATCCCCAAAGACTGGTGACCTCCCAGCCTCAGTTGTGCTGCTGCAACTCACTAATGAGAAGTGTGGTGTGTCCAAACAACTTTTAATAAGTAACACAAAATACTGACCCCGTGATAGATTTACCTTAATATACAAATTAAGGGTGGATTAAAGTTTATTCCTAAAATAATGTGACTCTTACTTATATGCCAAAAAGGAGGTGAAATAACTAGCGAGGAAGAAACAAATATAATCCTCTCTAAAGAGAGGGGATAGTGGCATAAGTGTGAAACATTGTGCACCTTCAACTATGCCATAGGGAAATAAAGTTACAAGTCACTGCTCAGGCCAAGAGTAACTGGGTATAGAGATATTGTGGCAGCTGGCCTTGGTTCTATAATACCTGGGTACAATGAATACATTTTAGGTGCTTTTCTCTTTTTATCATAATTTTTCATCATTTAAAGGATAATGTTATTTTATAATCAGAGATGGGTATAATACAGAGGGCTTCCAATATTGGTTCTATTTATTAGGAATTATTAATCTGGGTGGTATGCACATGGGTATCTCTTATTATGCTTTATATCTTCTTTATGTTTTAAAGACTCATACTAAAACTTCCATAAAAAAGATCATCTTGTTTTAAACCCTGGTAGTTCCTTGCTTTGAGAAAGCCCCGGGAAGAAAGGCTACAAGAAAGGCAGGCAAGTAGGGTTATAGTGAAAGCATCTCTTCATTTAATCTTACTCCATTCTGATGCCAACTACAACTTTGACACTGACAAGAATACAGAGGTCACATTTCAGTCTGATTTTATGAGGACTTAAAATAAAAAAAGACAAATTTGAATAGAATATGTGTGTGTGTGTGTGTGTGTGTGTGTACATGTCTTCAGAATTTACATTTGAAATTTTTACTTACTATCAAGGCAAAACTTCCAAACACCAGACATATTAAGTCACTAAAGTAGACTAGTTAACAGACAAAATAAATTACTATTGCTTTCTCAAAGAGAAGGTTGTTTTGTAATGCTGCACACATGATGACAAGTATATAATTTTTAGCTAACATTTTATCACCTGGTGGCCGGTTTGAAAATTCTGGCAGTTTTGGGCCTGAGTTGTCCAAGTTAATTCCTTGTTCTCCAGGCAATGGTGGTTGATCGGCCTCCTCTAGACCAGCTGGGCGAGTATCTGGGGTGCTAAGAAATAAGTAACACATTTGAGAGTAAGTTGTGTGGAAAACACATAAAACTAGCTTAACCCCTCCCCTATTTCTGAAGAATTAATATCTGTTTGCTTAATCATCTTTATTATTATTTACTTCTTTCTAGTCTGGATAAAACATTCAATACTGGCATAAAAATAATCTGGCAATTTCATTAAATGTCCATTTAATCTAATAGCACTGTAATTATTCAAAGTATTTTCCACAAAAAAAATTTTTTTTGAGTCAGGGTCTTGCTCTGCTGCCCAGGCTGGAGTGCAGTGGCACAATCACGGCTCACTGTAGGTCAACTCCTGGGCTCAGGTGATCCCTCCACCTCAGCCTCCCAAGTAGCTGGGATTACAGACATTCACCACCACACCAGTTATTTTTAAACTTTTTTTGGTAGAGATGAGGTCTTACTATGCTGTCCAGGCTGGTGTCAAATTCCTGGACTCAAATGATCACCCTGCCTCAGCCTCCCAAAGTACTGGGGTTACAGGTGTGGACCACTGTGCCTGGCTCACAAATTTCTGATATGATTTTCATGTAATCACCCATCTCTTAGATGTTTTAAGACTTGATCATAGGGCTATCAATGTTATAAAGTTCTGTTCCTTTGAAACCACAAATTCAAAAAGGGAATCTGTTTCTTTTTTTGTGGATATGACAGTGGTGGTTCCAACAATTTATAACACCTTGTAAGACTAGGTTGGTTGACAGAAATGGTATTCAGAGAACAAAGAAAGATGGAAAATACAAAAGTTAATTCTGTTGCAGAATGAGTATTTGTAGATATCTCTACTGGCTTTGGGATGCCTTCATTTTTTTACCTGGCATAGCTTAGAATTTTTAGTGGGGAAGGAAAAAATGAAGAAAATGCATCTACTACTATCCACATTCCCAGAGAACTAGAGTGGTCATACCCTTCATTTTGCTTGTAATCTTAGTCTTAATGGAACTTTTCCTTCCTACATTTAATTTCTCTTTGCCCTGATTTTGATCACCCACTTTTTTTTTTTTTTGAGGTGGGGTTTCACTCTGTCACCTAGGCTGGAGTGCAAGATCATGACCGCAGTCTTGATCGCAGATTATTCCACCTCAGCCTCCTGAGTAGCTGGGAATACAGGCTCTTTCCACCATGCCAAGCTAATTTTTGATTTTTTGTAGAGATGAGGACTTGCTATGTTACCTAGGCTGGTCTCAAACCCCTGCAGTCCTCCTGCCTCAGTCTCTCAAAGTGCTGGGATTACAGATGTGAGCCACTATACCTGGCCCACCCACTTTTAGGTAGTGTTTTGTTTCATTATACTCTGTGTAATTTCATAAGGCACCAAAATCCATTTTAAAAGCCCCAACACATGGAAATTTAGATACTGAAATAGGTTCTCAGCACATCCAGATCACTATACCAATTTGCTCCTTTTGTGATTTCTTTTTTTTTTTTGAGTTGGAGTCTCACTCTGTCGCCCAGACTGGAGTGCAGTGGCCGCTCCCAGCCACCACAGCCTCGACCTGCTGGGCTCCGGTGATCCTTCCGCCTCAGCCTTCCATGTAGCTGGAACTACAGGTACGCGCTACCACGGCCGGCTAATTTTTGATTTATTGCAGAGATGAGGTCTCGCCAAGTTGCCCAGGCGGGTCTTGAACCCGCAGGCTCAGGCAATCCACTCACCTCGGCCTCCCAAAGCGCTGAGATTACAGGCTGAGCCACCAAGCCCAGCTGATTTCTTTCTCAGTTCAAATTATAGGGAAGGATTCTGTGGTAAGCTTTACTTTTGGAGAATTGTACAGCTAAACCAATCTCAGATATTCAGTCTCATGTTATGGATGAGAAAAAAAAAAAAGGCACAGAGAGGTATAAAAGACAGGCCCAAGGTTCCCCAGTGAGCTACTGGTAGAGCTGGAAGCAGGTGCTCTATTAAACCTACTTTCCTAGAATCTTAATCTAGAGCCATATTGGTTTATTGCATCCTAACATCAAACAACATTTGAGACAAGCTGACATCATTATTTGCTATAGTAGCAAGATCACCATGCTGCTGGGCCACATGTGGACTGGGTCCTGGTGGACTCAGGACCTGCCCCTGGATCCCTATAACCTGAGACAGACTGTTTTTCACAGACCCTTGCTGGGGTTGCATTTGTTTCAACATTTGTCCTGTTGACCAACAATGGGCTTGTTAGTACGACATCCTTATAGACTGGGAAGCCTGGGTTCTGACCACAGGACATCTGATTTCCATTGGGTGTTCCAGTGAAAGGTATACTGAAAGGCATCTCATGGTCTGACTATCTCACACTGTGTAAGGTCTTTTCACAATTTGAAGACCCAACAAATACTATTTTCCTCAGGGCTGGTGAAGATGGCAAAAATACATACTAATGGCAACTGAATTACCTTGCAATTTTACTCTCAGAATACTGGAATAAAATAATTATACCCATAAAAAATGTTATTCAGCCAGGCTTGGTGGCTCAGCCTGTAATCCCGCGCCTTTGGGAGGCTGAGGTGAGTGGATTGCCTGAGCCTGCGGGTTCGAGATCCGCCTGGGCAACTTGGCGAGACCTCATCTCTACAATAAATCAAAAATCAGCTGGCTGTGGTAGTGCACGCCTGTAGTTCTAGCTACTTGGAAGGCTGAGTCGGAAGGATCGCCAGAGCCCAGCAGGTCAAGGCTGCGGTGGCCGGGAGCGGCCACTGCACTCCAGTCTGGGCGACAGAGTGAGACTTCAACTCAAAAAAAAAAAAAAAAATGTTATTCCCACAGGCTGATAGGAGTAAAGGATTTAACTAAGAAAGCTATCAGAAAAATTAGATTAAATGCTTATTAAGTCTGAATTCAGGAAAATACAGGTTGCTAATATACAATGATTTTAATGTATAAGATTCTAGAAACAGCTAGTGAGCATGATATAATAGGGTATAACCAAAGAATATGTAGGAAGTCTGAGATAAAGGTAGTTGGTTTTCTTTTGGGCATTTAAGCTTGTTTTATGCTTGCCTATTGTTTTTCTGTAATTCTAGCAATTTATTTTAATTTTTTTTTATTTATCTATTTTTTTGAGTTGGAGTCTTGCTCTCTTGCCCAGGCTGGAGTGCCCGGCCGCTCCTGGCCACCGCAGCCTCGACCTGCTGGGCTCCGGCGATCCTTCCGCCTCAGCCTTTCAAGTAGCCGGAATTACAGGCATGCGCTACCACGCACGGTTGATTTTTTGATTTATTGTAGAGATGAGGTCTCGCTGCCCAGGCGAGTCTCGAACCTGCGGGCTCAGGCAATCCACTCACCTCAGCCTCCCAAAGGCGCAGGATTACAGGCTGAGCCACCGAGCCCGGCCTAGCAATTTATTTTAATCAACCTGTTTTATATTTCTTAGTCACTATTTCCTGTTAATAAAATGTTTCTAAATTTTAGCTTTATGATCAAGGCAGAAAATCTAGCTCAATCATTCCTTTTGGAAACATTTTATCAAAGACAGAAATATGACTTAAATTAAAACTTAGTTTCGGGAAATGAAATGTAAATTGTCCTTTCTACTGTGATCTTTCAAAATAACTCACCTGGAGAATTTTAGTCTCATCTGACCCTTAAAGGGTAACTGATTTAAACGGTTCAATCATCTTAGCATGGGGTTTTAAGTTTCTAGGGATGATAAAGAGCCTTTCAAGAAAAGGTATCTATGCAAAAAACTTTCTATTTGAGAGATAGGAGCAGCTACAATTTCCAAAATACATTTGGCTCTTTGGTTATTCAACAGCCATTACAGGCCTGAATGCTTTGAAAAGTTGTAGTGCATTAGCACTACTTACTTTTCAAGCTAGTGTCACAGCTCTGACCCTCACCCCAGCCCCCACAGAATTAAGAGATGTATCAGCCAATCACAACATATGACCCCTGTCTGCATCCTTATTTGAACAAACAAACCATTAGGGAAAAAAATTGAGATAATCATGAAAATATGAACACTTTGGATATGTGAGAGTATTAAGGAAGTATCAGTTTTCTAGGTGTGCTAATAATATTGTATGGTCGTATAAAAAACTGTCCTTATCTTTAGAGGTACACATTGAAATATTCACCAAGTGAATGTGCTTTAAAACAATCAAGAGGGTAACAGGAGAGAGTACAGATGAAGGTAAGATAGGCTATGAGTTGATTATTGAAGTGGGTGATTTCATTATACTATTCTACTTTTACATATGTTTAAAATAGTCCATCAAAAAAAGGTTATTCACATAGACACAAATGAACAAAATTTGAGGCAAAACTATCACAACCTACTTTAGATCCTGCTGACTATTTTTCTTCTTCCGAGGGGGTTTCTTCTTCTTCGGTTTATTTGCGTTGGTATTATTTTGCTTATTGTTTACCCCAAAATGGCCTGCAGAGATGTCACTCTGCAATAAGTTGACCAACAATGGGCTTGTTAGTGTGACATCCTTATTGACTGGGAAGCCTGGATTCTGACCACAGGACATCTGATTTCCATTGGGTGTTCCACTGAAAGGTGTACTGAAAGGCATCCCATGGCCTGAGAAGTGGTTTCCCGAGGCACTATTTCCCTGCATGGCCTGCACGTGAGGGGGCACCATGTTGGTTTGTTGCATGCTAACATCAGGCATCATTTGAGACAAGGTGACATCATTATTTGCTGTAGTAGCAGGATCACCATGCTGCTGGGCCATGTGTGGGCTAGGTCCTGGTGGCCTCAGGACCTGCCCCTGGATCCCCATAACCTGAGACGGACTGTTGTTCACAGGCCCTTGCTGGGGTAGCATTTGTCCCGACATTTGTCCTGTAAACTGCACCATGTTTCCTTGCATGTTCGGAGTTGGTCCCCTCATTATCTGTGCTGGTCCCGGCATGACATTGGATTGGTTCTGTGTGTTAAACTGCTTATTTCCCTGCATCTGATTGGTCATGATCTGCTCTATCATTGGGTTCTGTTGGAGCAAAACTTGCCCCTGAGGCCCCATCATCTGATTATGTGGTGCCATCATTTGTGGGCCCTGTTGGGAAAGCATTTGCTTGGGTGGGGTCATCCTTTGGGGTGAGGGCCCAAGGTTTTGGCTTTGAGGGTTCACCATCATCTGGCCCTGTGGCATAAGCTGGGCCCTTGAAAGAATCATAGGGTTCTGAGGGTTCAAGGTTCCTTGTTGCTGGACCATCTGGCCCTGGGAGGGCACAATCTGCTGGTGCATGCCCATCAGCTGAGATGGTGGGCCCTGCTGGGGCTGGCCTTGCATGTTGCCCAGGTTCACCTGTGGAACCCCAGAACTACCAGCCTGCTGACTGTTCATGTTGCCATGAATTCCCATGAGGCTGGGCTGCATCATATTTGGTGGCCCGTGGGACACCTGCATCTGGTTTTGAGGAGGACCAGCTCCTTGACCACCTTAAAAAAAAAAGAAAGGCATAATTTTAGAAAGAAATATTATCTTATTGGTATTAAGATACTCAGATGACTTTACTTAGAAAGACACCCTTGCTCATATATTCACTGACCAACAAAAATGTGCTATGTTTGACATTCTAAACTATGGAGATGTGACTGTGGGATAATTGTTTACATTCTTAATCACCACACAATAGGGAAGGACAAACAGTTTCTCTATTCTCACGTGGTAACTTAAAGATAACATTTCAAAGATCAATAAAGTTTACTTTCAGATTAAATAAAGAGAAAGGCAGCAACTCAGCAACTCATTATTTATTTATTTGTTTTTGAGTTGGGAGTCTCACTCTTGCCCAGGCTGGATGGAGTGCAGTGGCATAATCGTGGCTCACCACAGCTTTGACTTCCTGGACTCGGGCGATCCTTTGGTCCCAGCCTACCCAAGTAGCTGGGACTACAGGAATGTGCTACTACACCCAGCTTATTTTTGATTTTCTGTAGAGATGAGGTCTCATTATGTTGCCTAGGCTGTCATTCATTTTAAAACAACTTGCAACTACCTCACGGTGAAGAAAATTAACAAAAAGTACTGTGGGCTAGTAAAATAAGCTCTGCCATAAATGCTATAAACAAAGAATATGAAGTGTTCTCTTAAGAAAACCTTAATAATAATGAGAAGACATTTAAAAATGCTTCTTGGAAAACTAATAACAACTCTCAAAGATAATGTTTGATACCTAGATGCTGTACTTTCAAGAAAAGAACACCTTATACTTCCTTAAGGACAGGACTCCTCTGCCCCTATGTGATAAAAATTAGTTAATCCTGATCTGGAAGCCAAGCCTCTGGTGGAAGTCAACCGACTAGCTGACCCATCTGGAAGCTACAGACAATAGGATACTAAAACATTAGTGATCCTCCCCTGTGGCAGACCCTGGTGCCCTGGTGGCCCACATGGCCCATGTTTTTCTATTCAGCAATTTCTAATTTACACAGAAGGTGCGCTGCCTGTCTTGCTGCAGTATTTATTTATTATTGGGTGTTTGGTATTTTCCTATAGCTACTTGCATGGTCTCCCCACTTTTTAACTGAATAATCTTCTAGCCTTCTGTTTGTTTGTTTGTTTGAGCTGGAGTCTCACTCTATCACCCAGTTGGAATACAGTGGCATGCTCACAGCCACTATAGCCTCAACCTGCTGGGCTCAGGCAATTTTTCCACCTCAGCCTTCCAAGTAGCTGGGACTACATGCATGTACCACCACGTCTGGCTAACTTTTTGATTTATTGTAGAGATGAGATCTCAGCAAGTTGCCCAGGCTGGTCTCGAATCCATGGGCTCAGGCAATCCCCTCACCTCGGCCTCCCAAAGTGCTGGGATTATAGGTGTGAGCCACCGTGCTCAGCCCTTCTAGCTTATTTTTATTTTCCCCTTTTATTATTATTACTATTTTTAGAGTGGATATACAGGTTTATTGAGTATGCTGAAAGAAAG
Organism: Carlito syrichta; assembly: GCF_000164805.1. NCBI lineage: Eukaryota > Metazoa > Chordata > Mammalia > Primates > Tarsiidae > Carlito > Carlito syrichta. The sequence continues at coordinate 646,328 of NW_007257342.1, read as the reverse complement.
CAGTGGGCAGAATGGCAATAAGGGAGCTATCTGCCTTGTTATTATTTTTTTGAGTCAGGGTCTCACTCTGTTGCCCAGGATGGAGTACAGTGGTGTGATCACAGCTTACCACAGTCTCAAACTCCTGTCCTCAGGTGATTCTTCCACTTCAGCTTCCCAAGTAGCTGAGACTACAGGTGTGTACCACCATGTTCGGCTAATATTTTGGTTTTTAAAAAATTGTATTTTCTTTCTGTGTACTTGATTATTTTACTGTTATTATTATTTACTATAGAGATGAGGTCTCACCAAGTTGCCCAGGCTGGTCTCGAACCCTTGGGCTCAGCCAATCCCTTCACCTCTTCCTCCCAACATGCTGGGATTACAGGCATGAGCCACCATGCCCAGCACATTTTGATTTTTTGTAGAGATGAGGCCTTGCTGTGTTGCCCAGGCTGGTCTCAAACTCCTGGATTCAAGTATTCCTCCCACCTCAACCTCCCAAAGTGCTGGATTACAGACGTTAGCTACTGTACCTGGCCTATTTTTCACTTCTAAATGAGAACTAGAAAGTGGCAGCCATAATAAAGTTAGGAATCCTGTCCATATTCCAGACAGGGAGGCAGGGTACACAAACTGTCCCTTGTTTACACTATCTAGACTTTTCCTGGACCCCAAGGAAGATTTTCTAAACCAGTCTTACAAACTCAAAGTAGAACTCCATGACTACCATACACACTTATAGACACTAAATATATTGGTGTATATTAATTCAAGCAACAATAATTCACTGAGTACCTATCATGTAGAAGGCAGTTTTTGTGCTGAGATAATATCGATAAATCAGAAAGATCAAATCCTTGCCCCTTTGGAGCCTACAATTTAGTTGGCAAGAGAAACAATAAAATAAACAGGTATTTTTTTCAGAAGCAGTAAAAGCTAACAAGTAAAATAAAGTATATTAAGAGAACAGAAAATGACATACAAGAGTAGAGCTACTTTAGATCTGATAAATGAGGAAATTAAACAATATATGCATGTGAAAGGTACCACATACCATTTACAAAACAGTTGGGCTAAGGTGGAGGAATTTTCAATGATTTTATTTAAAAAACATTTTTTTCTTTTTTTTGAGTAGAGTCTCACTTTGTCGCCCAGGTTGGAGTACAGTGGCACCATCACAGTTCACCACAGCCTTGACCTCCTGGGCTTAGATGATCCTCCTGCCTTAGCCTCCTGAGTAGTTGTGACTACAGGTGCATACCACCACGCCCAGCTAACTTTTTGATTTGGTAGAGATGAAGTCTCACTATGTTGCCTAGGCTGGTCTCAAACTGCTGGGCTCAAGCAATCCTTTTGCCTCAGCCTTCCAAAGTGCTGAATCACAGGCAGAAACCACTGTGTCCAGCCAGATTTCATCATTGTTTTAAAACTTTCTATTAAAAAAAAATCACATTCACACAACTCAGGAAAGCAGTTTAGTAACAGCAGATGGGGCAAGTCAAGTAGTTTGCTATACTCTTCTCTCATCCTTCAAGACATAGTTTAACTTTCTTTTAAAAATTAAGTCAGAATTTTTCTCATTCTTTAGTTACAATCAAAGTTGGAACCACCTAACTAAATTAACTCCAAGTGGGGATGGGAGTTAAAAAAATATTTGAACTATATCAGTCCAAACTGCTTGAATAAGAAAGGGCAAGAAAAGTAGTCATGTGGTCCCAAAGCAACCAGAAACATGAAGTTTGAACTTATACAATATTGCTTTATAAATAGTTTTTAGTCATTCCACTGTATCTTACTTTCGCTCCAAAATATCTTCTTATATACAATGCACTGTTGGTATTAAATTTGAACTGATTAAATTGGAAAAATACCATACTGTAAACCAGAATCCACACACTCAGCATAAACAAAGCCAACATGTACCATATAAAGATTGGAAAAGCTGCAGTTGTCCAAACAGGCTGTATGCTTGCATCCTTTTGTATCCGTGGTTTTCATCTGCCAGAAATGTCTTTTCGCCTTTACAATTTGAGCAAGCTCTAATTCAGGGGCCAGCAGACTCTGGGCCACATCAGGACCACTGCTGATTTGTAATTAAATAACTGTTTGGAACACTGCCATGCTCACTGCTTTACATATCGTCTAGGGCTACTTTTTGTGCTACAAAAGCAGAGTTGAGCAAAAGACCATACAAATTGCAAAGCCTAGAATATTTACTATCTGGCTCTTGATAAAAAAAACCAAAAAAACTGCTAGGCTCTGCTCTAACTCAAGTTTCTTTTATTTATTTGTTTATAATATGTGGGGTACAATTCAGGGTTAGTTATACAAATGTTTATTATGCAGGTTCAAGTTTCATCTCCTTTGTTAGGTGTTTCCAGGCTCCTGAGACATTTTATCTACTTTTGATGTATTAGTTACTGCCCTGAAAGAATGAATTATTTATGGATTTAAAATCAAGGGAAGAGACCCCAGTTGCCTATCAAGTCTACCACACAATGCTCAATAAATGCTGGCTGAATATATCACATAAAACAAACCTGCATGCTGGACATTTTGATTTGCTTGCAGCTGAGGGGTTCCTGAATTCCCAGGGGTGGTGGCTGTGGTCGAAGGCACCTGACCTTGCATAAAGTTCGGATTGGCCTGTCCTGCTGAGAAGCCAGGTGGGAGGCGTTTAGGCATTCCTTAATAGAAAACAATGAGTAAGGCAGTTACCTAGCAAATTTATACTCTTGCTTAGATATGGAATGAATAGGAAGGATGAGCTGCATGAAGTCTTCACTGGCTTAGCTCTTTCTGTCACACTGGTAGGATCTTTAATAATAAGGTTGGGAAAGATGGTTAAAAAAATCAACACAATCTCTTTTATGAGCATTGTCAAAATGAAAAAGAAATACTAAAAAATTTACACTTAAACATGCCAAGGAAAAGATGGCAATCTGCTCCCTAAATGTGATCTGAGGCCATGCCACAGCAAGGTTTGAGGGCTCACTTTTCTCTGTAATACAATGGACCCCAAAACTTTAAACTTTAACACAGGCACCAAAGGAATATGCTAAATTATTTCACATTTAAACAAATTGATATGAAATACTATAAAACAAAGAGCTGGGTCCTGATATTAAGGATAGAGAGGAGATTTTTTTTTCCCTTGAGGAAATGGAGACAATCTCCTTTGCGGAAAACTTCTCCCCAGTATTGTGCTTGTCTCTTTGGAAGACAGGAAATTAGAAATAGTCCATAGGCGCTTCAAAGTGAGGCTGCATTACATTCATCATTATGCCTTCCTGATAGCTATGGTACCAAAAACCATGCTCTAATGGAATCTTACTCAAGTATTAGTTTCTTTTAGGAAGGCCTAATTTCAGAAAACAAATTTGTAATATGGAGAATCTCAGAACCCATTTATTGTTTATAATGCAGGCCTTGATGTGGCCAGATCACCTAGGTGAGCACATCATCTGCTCTATGAAAGCATCAAGACCTAAAGCTCACTTGAAATTTTTTTGTATTAGTTCACTTATTTTTTTTAAGGGCCAAATTTTCAATGCCCTGAAAAACTTTGTAGACAAATATGCATTTGTCCTTTCTTTAGCAGTGACAAGTTCCATTCACATGCTTCCACTGTAATTAATTCAGTATTCACATTTGCAGGAGGGACTACCCAGCTTCCACTGATCCAGGGCTAGATGCCCAGAACAGTGAAGTTTGGAGCTGAAACATTCTTGCATTTTCTAAGAACTTCTTAAGATTCAAATATTAGAGCCTGCATGTCAGCAAAATTAATTACAAGAGAGTGAAAAGACTGATGAGCAACTTAATTTCACCAGAAACCATGGGAACATGCCTTTGCTATGTTGCACTAAGATGCAAGGGTTTTTTCTGGGTAGGCAATGGGTGTCTTTTGGTGGGAGATATGTTTATCAGATGACAGTATCACTGACACTCTATACCTTACTGAAAAGCTCCAAGCACATTCATGTGCACTAGATCAATGATTAATAAGAATAAATAATAAACATGGAGATGGATAAGTTTTACTGTAATCGTTTTACCTCTCACACATTAAGCTCCATTGCTTTTTCTTCATACAAGAGGCACCTTACAAAATAAATAAATAAATCTCCTTTAGGTATAACTGGTGGAATTCCCTCTCTGAGGAGCAGGCATTGGCATTATAAAACTATAAAAGTCAATGATTTCTGAACTTATTCCCCTTTAATACTTTAATCAAACTTAACAAATACCATGATTATTTTACTAACTAGGATTACCAAAACTGATAACTAGAAGGGCCTTTTGCCCAATAAGACCCTGTACTTATCTTTTCATTTTTGCTCTAGTTCACAATCTTAATTTTTTAATAGCTGAGAAGTTTAAATTGTTAATATAACACATGTTTCTCTTGGACATTTTAATTTACTAGTACAACATCAAGCAAAAAAAATTTGAAAAACAAAATGAACATCTCTATATTGAATTTTTACAACATCAAGCAAAAAAAATTTGAAAAACAAAATGAACATCTCTATATTGAATTTTTACCTACATTTTTTAGCCTAGATTTAATCAGTACAATGCTGCATAATGTGCCAAGTTAATAACACATCAAGCTAACTAAGTTATAGCAAGTGTCTCCACCATATCCACAAAACCAAATAGTAACATCCTTATTTCACTCCCTCTATTAATTCTAAAAACTGAAGTTCTACTAAGATCTATCTCCAGCAAATTTACCAACACAAATAGCTTCAGTGTTCCTCACCTCCTAGGCCTGGATGTAAACTCTGTGGCCCCTGGTTTGGTGGTTGCTGCTGCATCACCATGAAGTTAGGTGGCACATTTCCCTGTTGAACCATAGGATTCCGACCCGGAGAGCTGACAGGCTGCTGAAATCCCTGGGGAAGTGGGTTATTTTGAGGTGGCCTTGGTCCCATCTGCTGCTGAGTTTGGTTAACCGTTGGGGAAGATGCAGGGGATCCCTGCTGGAAGGAGGAGGGTGAGGAGGCAGGAGACTTGTTGGTGAGGTGGGGCTGCTGCAGGGGGGTTGGGACCCTGGAGGGCCCTCCCTGCAAGCTCTTCATCTGAGGAGCTGTGAACTGGCCTGGGTTGCTCATCTGAGGAAAGCTTGTATGGGCTTGTGAGGCTTGCTGGCTGCCAAAGGGATATGGAGGGGGAGGGTGGGAAGGTGTCTGTACCGTGGCTAAGGATGGTCTTGCCTGAAGTTGCTGTTGCATTGGGCCAGGCACAGGAGCCTTCTTCCACCCTTGATTTGCAGTCATTGTGCCCAGAGAACCCTGGGCTGGAGGAGGTTGAAGGGCTCCAGAAGGCAGCTGGTTCCAGCCTGGAGGGACAGGCACCTGAGTTGGGGCAGTAAACTGGGGTCGAATTCCCTGTGGCTGTTGCTGCTGATGTTGCTGTGGGGGTCTTGCCTGCAACTGTTGCTGCTGCTGCTGCTGCTGCTGCTGTTGCTGCTGCTGCTGCAGCTGTGGAAAATTAGCTGGGTTCATTTGTCTGTTCACAGGGACAGGCTGCATTGGATGGTGTGGGGGAGCTAAAGATCCTGAGGGATGATTTTGTTGCTGAATATGGAGCCCAGAGAGGAGTGGATCCATTGCATCTGTTAAAAGATAGTCAACAAACAATAATTAACCTCCTGCAATTTAGATCCGAGAGCAGAGGCCTTGACAATTCTACAACGATAGAGGAAGATCTGATGGTACCATTCAATAAAAGATATGTTTATGAATACCTTTTATGTGCAAACCAATATACCAAGATAACAGATGAATCTTGCCTTAAAAAGAGCTAATGGTTCAATAGTAGACAAGAGTTAAACATAAAATGTGGAAAACAGTATCTTCCAAATCATATTCTAGGGAACTATGTTAATTAGCATTTCAAGAAAATAAAACAATCAGTTAGGCTTGCGAAACACTGAACCTAACAACCTTAGACAGGTTTCTTCATTGCAGGACTTTCAATGACTCCAGTATGTAATTTTGAATATCCAGGCGGGAGAGTAAAGTATGAGGCATTTGCCAAACTCACTTGACTACCGAATTCTCTCTCATGGAGAATCTTACAAAACTAAGTAGGTAAAGGTACACAACTGTAGGAATGTTGGGGTATAACTGATAAGAGAACAAAGAGAAATTCTGCGAAGAAAATGATGGCATTTAGCTTAAAAAAACAGGGTAGACTTGGAAAGAAAGTGGCATTTTGGCTAGGCTTGGTGGCTCAGCCTGTAATCCCAGCACTTTGGGAGGCCAAGGCAAGTGGATTGTCTGAGTTTGTGGGTTTGAGATCAGCCTGGGCAACTTGGCAAGACCTCATCTCTACAACAAATCAAAAAAATTAGCCAGGCGTGGTAGCCTGCACCTGTAGTTCTGGCTACTTGGAAGGCTGAGATGGAAGGATTGCTGGAGCCCAGCAGGTCGACTCTGGGGTGGCTGTAAGTGTGCCAATGCACTCCAGTCTGGGCAACAGAGTGAGACTCCAACTCAAAGGAAAAAAAAAAGATGAAAATGGCACTTTTAGTTAGGTAGTCAGAAATTCAGCATCAGAGAAAGTTTCAGCCTCTTCAACCCTCAAAGACAGGAAGTCATTACCTGATTGAGAAGCAGGGCGAGGAGTCCTGGGCTGCAGCTCTGGATTAGGGCCTGGTGCCATCATGGAAGATGACATGTTTCCACCCTGGGGTATCATAACAGAGGCAGGGCTGGTCATCCTTGTTAATCCTAGAAAGACAAAATTTCTGTAAATAGAATACTGGAACTGGCACCATTTTTAAATGAAATATTTCACAAATATGAAAAGTTATAGAAAATTTCTACACCCATCTACCTTTTTTAAATTGAACAAATTTGTGCTATCTCCTTTAGATATATACGTAGATACAGAAGAAGCCCTCTACTCCTTCCCAATCCCATTCTACTTCCTCCCTTTTACTATAATTGTGGTTAACAGTTCCGTGCATATTTATTTACCTTCTCTATATATGTAGGTAAACTGCTTAGCAATTTTTGTATGCTTTTAATCTTTGTATAAGTGGCACCATACTATATGCATTCTTCATCAGTTTCCTTTTTCACTTAATATTTTTTTTTTGAGATTCGTCCCCCTTAACTGCTATGAGGTAATATTGTATGTATACTGTATAGAACCATACATCTATCCTTCTGCTGATGAATACTAAGGTCTTATTTTTCTGAACTTTTTATTCTTACAATTTTGCAATGCTATGTATCAGTCATGAATTCTTGTGAACATGTGAGTCTTTAGACTACATACTTAGAATTGCCAAGTTTTAAAGTCTAAGCATGTTTAATTTTACTAGATATTGGTAAATTGCTCTCAAAAGTGGTTACATCAAATTATACTCTAACAGTTTGAGAATTCCTCCACATCTTTCTAATTTCTGACATCGTTAGGCTTTTTAGGATTTATCATCTGTGTTAATAAGTGAGAACAGCTTATACTTGTCCACTCTTCCTGTTCTTTGATTCTTGGCATCAAGATGAAAACAATCTCAAAATAACTTGGCAAGGACCTTTCCTTTTTTTCTGTGCTCTGGAAGAATATGTGTATCTGTTCCTTAAATGTTCAGTAAAATTTAGCGGGACCTCAGGCGATCCTTCCACCTCAGTATTCCGAGTAGCTGGGACCTATAGGTGAGCCATCACATCCAATTTTTTTTCCTGTAGAGACAAGGTTTCACTATGTTGTTCAGGATAGTCTTGAACTCCTGGGCTCAAGGAGTCCTCCAGCCTCAGCCTCCCAAAGTGCTAGGATTACAGGCGTGAGCCATTGTGCCCAGTCTCCTTTTTTCCCATTCTTTTTTAAAAATTGAGATGCAATTACAACAACAACAAAAACAAGTAAACAAATAAAAAACTGAGATATAATCTATACATTTAAAAATTCATGGCCAAGCGTGGTGTTTCACACTTGTAATCCCAGAACTTTGGGAGGCAGAGATAAGAGGATTGCCTGAGCCTATGGGTTCGAGACCAGCCTGGGCAACATGGCGAGACCTCGTCTCTACAATAAATTAAAAAATTAGTTGGGCATGGTGGCGCATGCCTGTAGTTCCAGTTATTTGGAAGACTGAGGTGGAAGGATCATGTGAGCCCACTAGGTCAAGGCTGCAATGGCTAAGAGCAGCGTGTCCCTGCACTCCAGCCTCGGTGGCAAAGTGAGACTCTGATTCAAAAAAAAAAGAAAAAGAAATAGCCAGGCATGGTAATGCGTGCCTATAGTTCCAGCTACTTGGAAGGTTGAGCTGGAAGGATCACGTGAACCCAGCAGGTCAAGGTTGCAGTGGCTATGAGCATGCCACTGCACTCCAGCATGGGTGACAGAGCGAGACTTCTACTCAGAAAAAAAAAGAAAAGAAAAAAAAAATTCACAATGGGGCGCAGTGGCTCATGCCTGTAATCCCAGCACTTTGGAAGGTGGAGGCGAGAGGACTGCCTGAGTCCAGGGGTTTCAGATCAGCCTGGGCTACTTGGTGAGACCTCATCTCTACAACAAATCAAAAAATTAGCCAGGTGTGGTGGGGCAGGTTGAGGCTGCAGTGGCTGTGAGTGTGCCACTGTATTCCAGCCTAGGTAACAGAGTGAGACTCTAGTCAAATACATAAATAAATACTTTTAAAAGTATGTACTTTTTTCATTCTTTATGCATGCCTTTTTTTTTTGTTTTGTTTTAGTAGTCTTACTAAGGTTCATCAATTTTAGCTGTCCTTTCAAAGAAATATCTGTTGGTTGCTCTGTTCTATTGGTTTTTTGTGTGTGATTTGTATGTTACTTTTCTCTGTTCTTACCTTTATTATTTCCTTCCTTATTACTCTGCTATTCTTTTTCTCAATTCTTTTTTGAGTTGGAGTCTCACTCTGCCGCCCAGGTTGGAGTACAATGGCCTACTCACGGACACTGCACCCTCAACCTGCTGGGCTCTGACGATCCTTCTGCCTCAGCCTTCCAAGTAGCTGGAACTACAGGCACGCGCCACTATGCCCAGCTAATTTTTTAATTTATTGTAGAGATGAGGTCTTGCCAAGTTGCCCAGGCAGGTCTCAAACCATGAGCTCAGGCAATTCTCTCACTGTGGCCTCCCAAAGTGCTGAGATTATAGGCGTGAGTCACCATGCCCGGCCTTTTCTCAATTTTTAAGTCACACACTTAACTTGTAAATTTTCAGTTGATATTCTTCATTAATATAAATTTCTGAGGACTTAAAATGTCTTCAAAGCTCTGTATTGGCCATATCTTACAAATTTTAACTTATAGTATATTATTCTCATTACTCCATTCTAAATACTGTCTAATACCTATCATGATTGCTTTTTTATTTTTTTTTGAGTTGGAGTCTCACTCTGTCGCCCAGACTGGAGTGCAGTGGCCGTTCCCAGCCACCGCAGCCTCGACCTGCTAGGCTCCGGCGATCCTTCCGCCTCAGCCTTCCAAGTAGCTGAAACTATAGGCACATGCCACCATGTCTTGCTTATTTTTTGATTTAGTGTAGAGATGAGGTCTTGCCAAGTTTCCCAGGCTGGTTTCAAACCCCTGAGCTTAGGCAGTCCTCTCACCTTGACCTCCCAAAATGCTGGGACTACAGGCTTCAGCCACTGTGCTCAGTCGGTTTTCATAATTTTTAGCACCCTGACAGTCCTATTACCTAAAATTCTGAAGGGAGTCTAATCCTAACCTGTATAAACTTGGAGTATAAATTCATTTATAGCAGGTTTTAACTATGAGAAGTCTGCTATGACTTGGATTGAGAATATGTCCCTCCACAGCTTCAATAGTTATGCCCAGTTTAGAACAACTTAATGACTTAGCCTGTTTTTTTGAGGGTCATTTCACTAACATATTAAATGTCCAACATGCAAGAGGGTAGAGATGACACCTCTATAACCACCGTTCTTCCAACCCCCAAGCAAAGCCCAGGCCAAGACAGACAAGTTTCCCACTTGTCTCCCTGTGCCAGAGGGTGATATTTTCCCATCTACCTTATACTGAAAATTCTGGCTTCATGAGGCATTCTGAATTTTAACTTTCTTCTTCATGTAGAACCAAGGCAAAGCTTCATCTTTTATCCCTTCCTGACCATTGAAACCCAAATCCCTGGGCCCTTGCAGAATCTCATTTGTTTACAGTTACTTATATTTTCATCTTTTGACTTCTTGCTTTGCCCTTAATTCAGATATTCTGTCTCAGAGGAAGTGGGAGTTGGAAAGCTACATTTTCTACTAAACTGTTAACATACTGAGGGTAGAAAATATTTTATTCATTTCTATTTCCAACACTTAGTGTAGGTCCTGTCATACAATAGGAACTCAATGAATATCTGCTGCATGGCTCACCGTTTATCAACCTTTAAGCATAAGATCAAAATATTGCAAAGCTGCTTCATGCTGTGGGACCCCTAGCTTTCTGGCAATGATGCTTTCCTGATTCAGCAGAGATGTGGATATGCTATGAGCCCCCACCTACCTTGCAGGATGCAAATGATCACACATTAGTAAATTAAGCCAAAAAAGGAGATGAGCAAAATGTCATACATTTGAGAGGGAGGTCTCACCTGGACCACCTGCCATGGGAAATCCCGCCTCCATCCTAACTGAATTTCCGGCTCCCATGGGTCCATTCATTCTCACATCTTGGCTTCGGTTCTGAGCCAAAGCCAGGTTGATAGCACCTTCCCCTGAAAATGACAGTCAAGTTATATAAGGGAAATCATCAGAATAAGATGCTTGTTTAAAGACAGACACATAAGTGCTTTAGCTTTCTGTGTTTTTGAAGAATTATGGTTAGTTTACCACTACAAAAAGGGAGGTTTCAATACTACATGGGTCTTTCTTCAACCGATCTGAGCAGGTTTGCTTACATGAAGCACAAGGAGATCTTAACCAATGCTCACTTGTAACAGGGCAGAAGGGCATAGTGTCAATGGAGAGCCTGGATCTCTGAATATTTGTTTTCAACCAGTTCACCAACTATGTGTGGTATGTGTATAGAAAGGAAGAAAATATTCTCAGAAACTCTCAAAATCCTAGATATCCTTTTGGGAATGGATGATCCGAAGGCAGAGATATGAGTAGGTTTAATGAAGAAAGAATAGGTTGGGCACAGTGGCTCAAGCCTGCAATCCCAGCACTTTGAGAGGCTAAAGTAGAAGGATCACTTAAGGCCAGAGTTCAAACCAGTCTGGACAATACAGCAAGATCCCATTAAAATTAAAACAAAAAAATGTTTAAGGCTGGGCACGGTGGCTCAAGCATGTAATCCTAGCACTTTGGGAGGCCAAGGCTAGAGGACTGCTTGAGCTCAGGGGTTCGAGACCAGCTTGGGCAACTTGGTGAGGCCTGGTCTCTACAATAAATCAAAAAATTAGCCAGGGGTAGTGGCACATGCCTATAGTTCCAGTTACTTGGAAGGCCGAGGCAGAAGGATCACCTGAACCCAGCAGACTGAGGCTGCAGTGGCCATGAGCGTGCCACTGCACTCCAGCCTGGGCAACAAAGTCAGATTCCAACTCAAAAAAGAAAGTTTATGAAGCAAGAACATATAGTAATGTGGGAATACTGAAATACTTGTAAATAAAATACCAATTCCCTTTAAACAACTGCAATATAAGCATATTTCTAGCAGAAAAAAAATAATGCAATGAAGAAGCGTTTGGTGCTAACCACCTCTGAGATACCGGATAACACCAACATTTGCACAGGGTTTTTAATGATTATAAAATGTTTTCTCATATGAGGTTCACAATAGTCTGGTTGTTAATAGCACTAGAAATAGTCCAATTAAGTAGGTCCTAAACTTAGAAGCAATTTAAATCTTACTTAGTCCAGTGATAAAAAAAAGTATCTGAAACAAATTTCAGAATAGTTCCTACATTTTGTCCAAAATTTTGACTACTGTTATTTGGAAAACAGTACCACCTTGTGGACAGTTAAAATATAGCTAGCCTGTAGTGGAGGAGTTTAAAGGTTGCACGCACCCAAGTCCTTTCATAAATAGGTTTCTAGTTTATAGTCACATGGTAAAGCAAAAAGTTAATGAGGCACAACAGTTTCCTCTGTTCTGTCACTAATCTAGGTCAGCTTTCTATGTGTAATTTGGCCAAGGAGGTTGGCTGGTCATAGGGAACAAACATCCTACCAATAAGGAACCAATCACTAGAGCTATGTTCTACCTTGTCTATAGGAGTCAGGCTTAAAGAGAAAGAGAATACAGGTCTTGAGGGTTTCCACTAAAGAAAAGGAACCATTAATATAATAAAATTGCTAAGAACGTTTAAGTAGAAAGAGTATTGTTCCTGAAAAGGACATCAGATCATGTCACTCCTCTGCTTAAACACTTCTCCATTGCTTCCCACTATTCTAGAAATAAAAGCCAAATTTAACAGGCCATACAAAGTCTTAAATTACCTAGCTAGCCCTGTGCTGTTCAACAAAAATATGATATCAGCTACATAAGCAAGTTAAAATTTTATTTTTTTATATTTTTTATTTCAAAACTTTTTTTTGTAGAGATGAGGTTTCACTATATTCTTCAGGCTGGTCTTGAACTCCTGGCCCCAAATGATTCTCCTGTTTTAGCCTCCCAAAGTGCTAGGATTACAAGCGTGAGCCACCGCGCCCCGCCATTCTTTCTTTTTTTTTTGAGTTGGAGACTTGCTCTGTTGCTGAGGCTGGAGTGTAGTGGCACGACCATGGTTCACAGCAACCTAAACTTCCTGGGCTCAAGCGATTTTCTGCCTCAGCCTTCTGAGTAGCTGGGACTACAAGTGTGTGCCACCATGCCCAGTTAATTTTTTGATATTTTTTGTAGAGATGAGGTTTTGCTATGTTGCCTAGGCCAGTCTAGAGCTCCTGGGTTCAAGCCATTCTCCCGCCTCACCCTCCCAAAGTGCTGGGATTATAGGTGTGAGCCCCTGCACCTGGCCTAATTAATATATAATAATAATAATAATAATGTTATTATTACTATTATTTTGAGTTGGAGTGCCAATCTGTCGTCCAGGCTAGAGTGCCTGGCTCCTAATATAAAATTATTAATGAGATATTTTTCTCCTTCAATAACAAGGATTCAGCCCCAGTGTCAGTTCTCACTTTCTTTTTTTTTTTTTGAGTTGGAGTCTCACTCTGTCGCCCAGACTGGAGTGCAGTGGCCACTCCCGGCCTGCTGGGCTCCGGCGATCCTTCCGCCTCAGCCTTCCAAGTAGCTGGAACTACAGGCGCGCGCTACCACGCCTGGTTCATTTTGATTTACTGTAGAGACGAGGGCTTGCCAAGTTGCCCAGGCGGGTCTTGAACCCGCGGGCTCAGGCAATCCACTCACCTCAGCCTCCCAAAGGCGCGGGATTACAGGCTGAGCCACCGCGCCCGGCTCATTTTTCACTTTCTCACTTCACATGTTCCCTCTGCCTAAAACAGTTCTCTACATTCTTCACGTACTTAGCTTCTCAATGTTCATGTAATCTTAAGTGTCACATGCCCAAAAAAGCCTTTACCAACCACCTTATCCAAAGTTGGTAACCCTTATCAGAACACCTTGTTATTTTTCAGAGCACATCCCATGTGACTTATTCAATCACTTGTTTTCTTGTCTGCCTCCCCATCACTATGTAAGGGTAAACCATAAGTGTGCCCTAGTTCCTTTATATCTGTTGTCCCAGCTCAATTATTAATAGACCTCCATTTCTCTCTAAAAGTATTCCAACTTAAAGCTGGGTGCAGTGGCTCATGTCTGTAATCCCAGCACTTTGGGAGGTGGAGGTAAAAGAATTGCCTGAGCCCAGGGTTTTGAGACTAGCCCAAGCAACTTGGCGAGAACTTGTCTCTGCAATAAGTAAATAAAAATAAATTAGCCAGGTGTGGTGGTGCATGCCTGTAGTTCCAGCTACTGGGAAGGCTGAGGAGGAAGGATCACCTGAGCCCAGTAGGTTGAGGCTGTGGTGGCTGTGAGTGTGCCACTGCACTCCAGTCTGGGCAACAGAGACTCCAACTCAAAAAAAAAAAGTATCACCCTAACTATAATCCTTTATACATATAACAGTGCTTGGTACATGGTAGGTGCCCATTAGCTATTTATTGAATATATGAAAATCATATCATAACTTTACAAGAAATTTCAGACTTTTTAAAAATGATAAATGCATTTTTAGAAAACCTCATTCTATCAAATCTCACACTGACAATAACAAGGCTGGAGCAAACTCAAAACCTATGAGGCATTGTTTTGTGTTTTTTTTTGAGTTGGAGTCTCACTCTGTCACCCAGACTGGAGTGCAGTGGCCACTCCCGGCCACCGCAGCCTCAACCTGCTGGGCTCCAGCAATCCTTCCGCCTCAGCCTTCCAAGTAAGCTGGAATTACAGGCACACGCTACCACGCCCGGCTAATTTTTTGATTTATTGTAGAGATGAGGTCTCACCAAGTTGCCCAGGCGGGTCTTGAACCCGCAGGCTCAGGCAATCCACTCACCTCAGCCTCCCAAGGCGTGGGATTTACAGGCTGAGCCATCGAGCCTGGTTCCTATGAGGCATTGTAACCAGAGCTCTAATAAAAACAATAATTGGTGGAGACAAAAGACTCCAAAACAATAGAACAGAAATGCCTTGTTAAAGGTGATGAGACAGTGCAGATACAGTGGAGCTTTGAGTCTGTGGGGCAGTAATTAAGGTGGACACAGAGCTGTCATGAGCTGAGAGTCATGCAAGGCTGAGGGGAGCATGTCTGGGGAAGTCACCTGCATGTAAGTTCTTATCCTTAAAGACATCTACCTATGTAACAGCTGAGCTCAAGGCATTTTTTTGTCTTGTTGATAAATATAATTCTTTTTCTACTATTTCAGCTCCCCTTGTCTAAGAAAAATCACATGTGAATAGACAGAATTTCCACATTCTACTGCTATCATTCACTTATTTGCCACCTGCATATAAGCTAACTGTATCAAAGAAACACATACAGAGAAAACTGCTGGCTCCCAAACTTGCCAATTAGAAGTCCACAAACTACGTCCTGTGGGCCAAATCTAGCCCACTGCCATGCTTACTCATCTACATATTGTCTATGGTTGTTTTGCCCTACAACAGCAGAGCTGAATACTTGTGACAGAGATCTTATAGCCTGCAAAGTAAAAAATATTTATTCCTGGCCTTTTTGTATGCTTTTTAAAACAAACACACACCCTGCTTTGCATCACCATGATTTTACAGACAAGCCACAAAACATCTTCAAAAAAGATGTCTCCCCAACTTCCTGGCCAAAACTCAAAAGTACAGGGAGTATTCTCAGTGGAGAATGAACTATTGGTGGAACAATCTGTCCTTCAATCCTTGCAGTAAACACCATATGACAGTGGCAACATTTCCTCTTACAACTTCAAAGTCATCAGTCTGTCACCATTTCACAAAAGCAATAGCTGCTGCTACCACTTTCACTTCTGCCTGAATTCCCAGGAGAGTAGAAACAGAAAAGATCACCTGGGACACATATGTAGCCTAAAAGTTAAAAGAACTCTTTCTGTACTGTGATAATTATTGTCATAAGTGAAATTCATAATTCCTTAAAATATATGCTATTTGCCCTGAATAAGAGATAAAACCAGTACTTCTTTCTCCAGCAAAAAGCACTACCAATCAAGGTTCCAAAGCCTTTACCTCAGGTAACTAGGTAATAGAGACTATAAAACATTTTGGTAACTAGGTAATAGAGACTATAAAACATTTTGAGTTTTTAAGAGAACACGTATGTGTTCCATAAAGTAAAATTGCTTATATATTATTTTATCCAATAGTCGTTCAATTTCTACTCTTTCCTGTAGATTGCTATGAATTAATTTTACTTTTTTGGACCCTTTTAGACAATCTAGCATTTTAATAATAAAATGGTTATTGTTTAAGCTACTATTTTCTCATGTATTAAATGCAACCCATTTCTCAATCTTCATATACCCCTCTCTAAATAAGCTGTTGGTATTGCCCCTTTTGGGGGCACAGCAATCTACAATGTTAGACTTTTCAAAAAGTGCCTCACTCCTCATATACAAAATGACAACCTTCTCAGCTGAGGTTTTATGGACAATCTAGGTTGTAAGCAAGTGCAGAGTCAAGAGGGCCAACAGTGCAAGGGAAACTTGGAATCACTAGTTGCCACTTTGTTTTTATTAACACAGAGAGGAGGAGAGGGTTCTAGTTCGCTAGGCCTCCAAAAAGATCCCCCACACTTAGGCTTGTCTTCCTTAATTGTTTTTTTTGTTGTTTTTTTTTTGAGTTGGAGTCTCACTCTGTCGCCCAGACGGGAGTGCAGTGGCCGCTTCCGGCCACCGCAGCCTCGACCTGCTGGGCTCCGGCGATCTTTCCACCTCAGCCTTCCAAGTAGCTGGAACTACAGGCACGCGCTACCACGCCTGGCTAATTTTTTGATTTGTTGTAGAGATGAGGTCTCATCAAGTTGCCCAGGTGGGTCTCGAACCTGCGGGCTCAGGCAATCCACTCACCTCGGCCTCCCAAAGTGCTGGGATTACAGGCTGAGCCACCGAGCCCGGCCGCTTGTCTTCCTTATTAAGGTCATGAATTGTTTTGAGTTCATAACATTAAGGGCGATATTTTATCATTATATTCCATAGTGCTAAAGTTTACGCTCTTGAGGGGAATAAAACAATAATCAAATAAGTGTTCTAATGAAAGTGTGAGATAAATGATCTGAAGAAGTACTATTTTGTGAGAGCACATACAAAGGACTCTGACTTAGTAAGGAGTTTAGAAAATATTTAAGTATCAAGATTTAAGCTGATACGTGAAGGCTGAGTAGGCATAAACTAGAGAAAGGGGAGTGACGGGATATCATTTCACATAGCAAAGACATCAGTGCAAAAGACCAGTGCAGGAGAAAGAATTGTGTTCAAGGAACTAAAGGAAAGTTAGAGAAGCTGGAAAACAGAGGAAGGGAGGACAGTTATACAAGAGAAGGCTGGATGGATGAGCAAGGCAGAGGTCAGACTATGCAAGGCCTGAGATCATGGTAAAAAGTCTGGTCTTTATTCTTTGAACAACAGCAAGTGATAGCAAAGATTTAAGATGGGTATGTATATGTGTATGCGCTGATCCTATATTCATTTTGAAAATTACTAGTCTGGGAAAAATATTTGTAAGATGTACATTGTTACAAAAGGATTGTTCAGGGTCTGATAATATTAGATGAATAAAGAAAACACCAAAGTATTTGGTGGAAGAAAGCAATTGAAATTAGATATTCTTTAGCTGGGCATGGTAGGGCACACCTGTACACCTGTAGTTTCAGCTACTCAGGAGGCTGAGGTGGGAGGATTGCTTGAGCTCAGGAGTTTTGAGTCCAGACTGGGAAACACAGTGAGACCCTGTCTCTTAAAAAAAAGTAAAGTAAGCAAGCCAGCCACAGTGGCTCACGTCTGTAATCCCAGCACTTTGGGAGGTGGAGGCGAGAGGACTGCCTGAGTCCACAGGTCCAAGATCAGCCTAGGCAACTTGGTGAGACCTTGTTTCTACAATAAATAAAAAAATTAGCTGGGTGTGCACACGCCTGTAGTTCCAGTTACTTGGAAGGCTGAAGCGGAAGAATCACCTGAGTCCAGTGGGTTGAGGCTGTGGAGGTCATGAATGGGCCACTGCACTCCGGCCTGGAAGGCAGAGTGAGACTGACTCAAAAAATAAACAAATAATAACAACAAAAATCAGTTCCTGGTCAGGCGCCAGCAAAATCAAAGTCTGAAAGACAGACAGTCAAAATCAGCCAAAGGAATGGAGCCCAAGGTTAAGGATGCTGAAGACCATCAGGACCCAGCAACAATTTCAATTCCTTTTTATGCTATGGTACTGCAATGTGAAGTACAGTTTGTACGAGTTGCTTGGCACTTTGAAACACAAGAGCAGAAAAACAAACAAAGCAGCACAGAAAATCACACTATTATTCTAATGTTGGTCCAAATGGGCAGGCACATGGCAAAGTAAAAGACCTTCAATTTGAATGGAGAGAATCCCTAGATCCCGAAGTTGCTGGTTGTTGCTCTGAGCCAGGATCCGTAGCCGCTCTGCTGCTTCCCGGGGGATGTTGAATGTCACACGCACACTGTTCCAGGGCTCCACCTTCTGTACTTTTAGCTTGTTGGATTCTTGGTTGTGAAATAAAGAGAACTGTATTAGTAATCTTTTAGTCACCAGAAGATGCGGAACTAAAAAACATAACAAAAGAACAAGGCAGAGAAATAGTTTGGAACAGCTGAGAGAGCCTAGGTGTTAGACAGACTTTAAATCTAATCCTAGTTTTGCCATTTTGCACCTAGGTGACCTTGAAGAAATAAATTATTTAACCATTCTGAAACTTACCTTTCTCTTCTCTAAAACTATGAGAAAATTACTTCATGAGATTTTGAGGATTAAATGAGGTAATACATGCAAAAAATCTACACACTTCATAGGTGCTGAATAAATGGAAAGCAGTAAGATGGAGTAAGGAACATAAAAAAGAAGAGAGAGGTAAGTTTAAATTTATATGCTTACTTCTGGACTCAGTTCAATGTATGTGAACTGAGAATATGTGAGTCTCAAATTTCTATTGAAATTCTATAAAAAATTCTAGATGTAGATATGCCAACTGCAGGATATTAAGTAATCTGCAGCAGCTACATCCACTGAGGTTTAGAAAAGGGCACTAAAAAGGAAAAGAGATTTACTCTTAACATTTTATAAAGTGTTAAGCAATTTTATATCTCCAAATTAAAAATATGAAATTTTAATACCCATATTAAATAGTCACTGGGAATCTCTGTGCAAGATATTTATAGAGATAGGGAGCAAACACTCTCTCCAATGTCCTACAAATACTTTAATTTAAGGAAAGCTTCGAAAGTAAGTCTTGATGCTTTATTAATTTAAGGAAAGCTTCAGTAAGTCTTTGATTTAAAATTTTTTTCCTACTTTAAACAAGAGTAGAGTTTCCACTGAAACACAACAAATGAGGGATAATACAAATTTGACAACTAAGCTTCAGTTAGTATATGAAAACATATTTTAGCATACAGTAAGCCTGGATAGTCAGTGCAAACTTAAGAACTTTTTTTAAAAATACAAATTATTGGGAAAACTAAATATCCACATGCAAAATAATGAAGTTGGAACTTTACCTAGCATTATACGTACAAATTAACTCAAGATGGATTAAAGATCTAAATGTAAGACCATAACACTGGATTTGGCAGTGATTTTTTTGGATATGACAACAAAGGCACAAGCGACAAAAGAAAAAATAGAAAAACAAAAAAATTTTTCATGAAAATTAAAAAATGTTGTGCATCAAAGGACACTATCAAAAGAGTAAAAAGGTAACCCACAGAAGGGAGAAAATATCTGCAAATCATATTCTCTAATAAGAGAGTAATATCCAGGCCGGGCTCGGTGGCTCAGCCTGTAATCCCAGCACTTTGGGAGACCGAGGTGAGTGGATTGCCTGATTCCGCGGGTTCGAGACCCGCCTGGGCAGCTTGGCAAGACCTCATCTCTACAATAAATCAAAAATCAGCCGGGCGTGGTAGTGCAGACCTGTAGTTCCAGCTACTTGGAAGGCTGAGGCGGAATGATCTCCGGAGCC